>NC_079204.1:9069841-9371757 GCF_026745355.1 Beta vulgaris subsp. vulgaris
ATTATATTATATTCATCTTAAAATCACTTTCCTATCACATCAATTCCACAACAATGATTTCATCAATTGTTCCAACATCAATATGTAACAGTTTCAATAACTCGGACTAAATTATCGAGCAAAATAAGAGTATAAATCTATACTAATATATTAAAAGACATTCTTAAACAAGGAACGATGCGACGTGGCGCTCCTCCTAAAGCATTTTACTCCATGTAATCCGCATACATTAAAAATAACTAGAAATTGCATAGTATAAGGTCTGATGATTTGATCCCACGATTTCAAGGTTATATATTAAAGTCTTAACCACTATTGACTAGACCAATCAATATTTAGTGTTATCATTTTAGTATAATATTAACAAATGAAAATTTTCCTTACCTGGGGCTAATAACTAGTTTACTCCATGAAAACATGAAACAAATTAAGCAATTTTGCGTGAGCATCATTAAAATTGATATAAATACGCATAAATTTCGTCTACAAACTATATACCAAAAGAATCAATACATTCGGCAATGTAATTCCAATTGTGCATAAAAATCATATTCTAATTCTAGTTCATCAAGACTCACAAGTCACAACAAATATATCCAAAAATAAAAATAAGAAAACAGAAATTTTGCAACGGCGATACGATAATCGATGAACTGACCTGCTGCTGCTGCCGAGTCCACCACCACTGATAATCGTGGTTGTCGAATTGCCGTCAACTTTGCGCGCGTTTTCAAGTGACAGTGTATTGCTGAGTCAAGATTAGGTGAGTGAGATTGGCCGAGTCACGAGTTGCGACTCAGAGATAGAGAGAGGGGTTGAAGTAGAAATGTTACTGGTAGTCTGGTATAGTGGTATGTGGTGGTTATTGATAATGTAACTTGGTGATGAGACACTGCTTTCCGGCGAGAGAGAGTTGCTATTGTCGTTGGTGAGTGGTGACATATGAAGAGTCTATAATAGGGTGGTTTTACATCGTTGATTAAGGCCGGTTCTCACCAACTTATTTTCAGTTAAGCTTAATTCAGTTCAGTTCACCTTTATACAATACTTTTACTCTCACATATCACTATTCATTTCAGTTCAGTTCAGTTCAGTTTAATTCTGAACAGTTCAGTTCAACTGTTTTATGCCGAAGAGGACATGCCCTTAGTCTAAACATGAGTTGACTATGGGAATACATTAAACATCTCGGTAAACAATAACTTTTTGTTTGGAAAGACATATTAAAATAGTCATTTTGTTGAAAAATACCTAACAAAAACTTTTTAAAAAAAGAATTTATTATAATACTAAGGATTTTTTTTTATTTCTACCACTTTTTAAGATCACAATTTTAAAGAATTTTTTTATGGGAAAGAGTTGTGCATTAAGCAAGGGATAAATGTCCATAAGTGCACAGGAAATTACAACACCATGACAATGATTCACCCAACATTATTCAACTTCAAAAAGCACTACTTTTTCAAAATTATGGGCAACAATATTCTCATCTCTTTTAAAATGAGCAAAGGAAATAATATTAAAAGCATTGCACATAGAAAGAATGTCACCAAGTATAACATCCAAGTCTCAAAAGAAAATTGATGCTTTTGTCAATCCTGTGGTCACCACTTTCAAATCCGATTCAATGATCACATCTTCATAACCGTGGGATTTGGCTAAACGAGCAGCCATAAAAATGACTTTGCATTCAATAACCTCCGGGGGCCAAAAAGCATGCACACGCCTAGTTGCAGAGAAACACACCTTACCATCCGCGTCAAGGGCAACAACACTTAGTCCCACAATTTTCAAAATAACCACCGTATGAGTTCATTTTCAAGATAACCATTATATAAGTTCATTTTCAAATTAACCACTTTATAAGTTCATTTTTTCAAATAACCATCTTATATAAACTAAATCTCTTTAAATACATACCAATTAACATTTTTCGTCCAAAAAATCGGTCTTAAAAAAGGGTTAAAACCTTATATACATTTTAATGTATAAAGGTGGAATGATGGAATCATTTTTAAACCCTTTTTGAGGATGATTTCTTTGACATAATTTGTTAATTGGTATGTATTTTAGAAGGATTTAAGCCATAAGGTAGTTATTTATAAAAAAATGTACATATAAGGTGGTTATTTTGAAAACCTTGATTTTATAAGGTGGTTAAAGTAAAAAAAAATAAAAATAAATCCTAATACTAACTTTTGTTATATAAGACCAACTCAATGTTTTCCGGACATAAATTATTTTTTTGGCATTAACTTTTCTTCCCCTCCCTTTCTCATAAATGGGACCAGCTTATTTTTTTTCTACCCTAATCTCTTAAAATGATTAATATGTTGGTCCCATTTAATGAGAAAGGGAGGGGAAGAAAGTTCATTGTCGGAAGAAATTGATTTTTTGGCCAAAAGATATTAAGGTGGTCCTTAGTATAATAAAAGGAAGTACCATAATAGGTCTTTTCTCAACAAAAATAGTTTTTATTAGGTCTTTCCCAACAAAATAGTTATTTTAATAGTTTTTCTCAACAAAAAGTTATGGTAAACAATATAGTATTTTTATTCATTGCACACACACGTATGTATATCTATATGTCGATCTCAATGCTTAAATAATATGATTCATTTACAAAATCCATTACAAGATCAAATTTGATCATACCTCTATATCAGTCAATGTATAATAACTCGATCTCTAAACTAGTGATCATTAAATGATAAACAAGGTAATGATGTGATATAAATGACCGGATCTAGAGTTTAATCGAAGTCGAATCAACGTTCGATAGCATATGGACCTAATGCTTCACAATGATCGAACTAAGGTCATAAGCGATTTAGCCGAGCAAACTTGACTCGACCTAAGTGTTCATGAAACCCAAATACGATGTATGCAAATTCGGCTTGAAAATGTCCACATGTGATCGAATTTAGAAATGGATCGACTTGAAGGAAACGACTCATACTTGTCCGACACTTGTCAATTCGATGATTCTAATGCGACCAACCTACTTGAACAAAACATGAATGATCCGAACTAGATGAACAAAACATGACTGATCCCGACCAAAGCATTGACTGGCATAAAATTGACATGTTTGGGTCTGGGCCATAACTTGTTCGGCCAACCAATGTTTGACACCACTAAGTAAAGGTACCATTGTTTTTTTTTTTTCTAAATGGCGTTACCACTACTATGATCCATAACTGTTATGGGGTTCAACACGAGTTATTTTACGAGCTATCGATTTACAATAATTTTATGTTTAGTTATAATTTTTTTAGAAAATATCATTTAATAGAAGTGTTTTACCTCGTTTAAAATCATTGTAGTTTTGTTAGAAAGG
Organism: Beta vulgaris subsp. vulgaris; assembly: GCF_026745355.1. Lineage (NCBI taxonomy): Eukaryota > Viridiplantae > Streptophyta > Magnoliopsida > Caryophyllales > Amaranthaceae > Beta > Beta vulgaris. The sequence goes on from NC_079204.1 coordinate 9,073,182, forward strand.
AATTTTATAATGGTTTAATTCGATGAGTAGATTTCGCAGTGAAAGAAAAATCCTTATTGGATCAACAGGTCATTAGACCATTATTAGTTGAAATATTGGAATATTGATCATCATATATATGTGTATCGTCCGTCCCAAACGATCTGAACCTAGGAGGCTATGAAACTCCATGGAATAATGATGGGAACTATGAAGTCTCCAAAGTAGTAATGGATCTAGACAAAATTTATCGATATCACACTTGTAACATGATTATTTACTCTTAATATTTCCTCTGTTCCAAATTGAGTGCAACAATTTGGTTGACACAGATTTCTAGGCAAAATTTCTTAAGGGTTGATTAACAAAAGTGAGGGCAAGTTACCAAGTACCACCACTACCTACTGCCACCACCACTAAGAACGCCAAAACGCCACCACCACCACCACCACCATCAAAATACTTTCTTATTGCCCCCGGAATTCGAAACCCAAATCAACCGAAAACCACCTTCTTGCTGCCCGCGAAATTCTAAATCCAAATCAACCAAAAAACCACCTTCCTGCTGCCCCCACTAAACGCCACCATCAAAATGAGTGAGATCGGGCCGGGCAAAAAAATAGACTGAAAGGTCATTTTTGACTTGCCTAAAGCACAAAAAAATTGAGCCCAACCATGGGTCAAAAAATTCTGCCCAAAAATCGGGCCGGACCAAAATGATCAGCTCTACCTAGTGGTTGGTTGTCGGACTAGTTATCTTTCTTGATAATAATAATAATAAAAAACAATGTTGTCGAGCAAAAGTGCGCGCCAAATAAGCTAAAACCGCACCGGTAAAACTAAAACCCATTCTCATCTCTCTCTACTCTCTAGTCAGTAGTCAGTACCTCTCCTCATTCAATCTCAAATTCTGAAATCACAATAAAAATGGTGAAGCAAAAACAACAGGTAATTTCTCGATTCTTTGCTCCAAAACCCAAAACCCCATCATCTCCTTGTTCCAACAATGATACTAAACCCTCATCTTCATCTCCTACTCCTAAAATCACTACAAAAGTCTCTTTGTCCCCTGCAAAACGCCTCAAATCTTCTGAATTTATCTCCCCCATTAACATTTCTTCAAAAAGACCCAAACTTTCCCCTCATACCCAAAACCCCATTCCTTCTTTTCCCAATTCCAATCCTACCCTTCACCAGAAATTCCTCAAGAAGCTTCTAGAACCTACTGATGATGCTCTAGAAGCTTCGAATTTGGAAAATGAACCTCATACTTCTAGAACAAAGTATACCCCACTTGAGCAACAAGTGGTGGAGCTAAAGAATAGATACCCAGATGTTTTGTTGATGATTGAGGTTGGTTATAAGTATAGGTTTTTTGGTAGAGATGCTGAAATTGCTGCTAGGGTTTTAAGGGTTTATGCTTATGTTGATCATAATTTTTTGACTGCTAGTATCCCTACATTTAGGTTGAATGTTCATGTTAGGAGGCTTGTTAGTGAAGGCTATAAGGTGGGTGTGGTTAAACAGACGGAAACCGCCACAATTAAGGCCCATGGGTCGAACCGTGGCGGTCCTTTTTCACGTGGGTTGTCGGCATTGTACACTAAGGCTACTATCGAGGCGGCCGAGGATTTGGGGGGTGGTGAGGAGGGTTGTGGGTCATTGAATAATTACTTGTTTTGTGTGGTTGAGGAAGAAGTTTTAATGGAAAATGTGGATTTTGGGATTGAAGATGTTTCTGAGGTGAAGATTGGGGTTGTTGCTGTGGAAACATCAACTGGTGATGTTATTTATGGGGAATTTAATGATAATTTTATGAGGGCTAGGCTTGAGGCAATCCTTCTGAGTTTGTCTCCGGCCGAGTTGCTGCTTGGGGAGCCTTTATCTAAGAGAACTCAAAAGGTAAATTGGCTACTTCTAATCCTAAATTTTAGTATATGTGATAGTGTTTATTGCAATTACTTGAAAGTGTTGAGATTCTGGTTCAGGCTGTTATTTTCTGTCATAATTGTCTTTTGTAAGTAACAACTCATCTTGGATATTAGTACAATAGTACTTAATTGGAATGACGAATATGAGAACTTTCATATGTGGTGACCGGTGAGAAATCGCATTTTCTAGCTCATATGGCATGTCTATTAGAGCAAACCAGCTAAAACTGTCCCAGCTTTTGGATAGGTGGACGATGCAGAACTAGTAATTTTTAAAGTTCTTAGTTATTAGACAGCTACCGTGTTATTGATTGAGTCGCGTATTGAGTTTCCTATTATTTATTCTTTTGACTTATCTTCATAGTTGCTATTGGCATATGCTGGGCCTGCATCTAGTGTGCGTGTGGAGCATGCTTCACGTGATTGCTTCAAAGATGGTGGTGCACTGGCTGAACTGATGTCTTTGTGTGAACACACGAATCAAGGAAATTTTGAGCATTTGCAAGATTGTGATGGAGGAGTTGCTGGGGAAGGACATGGGCCAGCAATTAAGGTATTTTGTTGCGATTTCAGTGAACAATTTGTTTATTGGCATTTTGGCTGTTCTAGTTGTCTATGAGCTTTTATAATTGATTAATCAGTTACGTATTGTTGATACAAAATCTGCTTGTTCCCTTGTCTACTTTTTATGTTTGAAGTAGTAATCTCTCCATTTAATGATGAACTTTACCTACCGGATGAGCATGGACATGCGAATAACTGTTAAATGTAAAATAAATTGTTGAAAGTGGGTAGAAAGTGAAAAGAATTGGGAAAAGTAAGCATTGTCAGGGAATCCAAAATGGAAAATGTGAAGTTACTTTCTCATCGTACACTATTTTTTCAACCCCCCCCCCCCCCCCCCCCCCCCTCCCTCTTCTTCTTACTTTCCTGTAATCTGAAATTTTGAATTTATAGGGGATCATGAATATGCCAGCATTGGCTGTGCAGGCATTGGCTGTTACCATGCAACATCTCAAACAGTTTGGTCTGGAGAAGATTTTGTCCCTTGGAGCTTCATTTCGGCCTTATTCAAGCAATTTTGAGATGAATCTTTCAGCTAACACGCTTCAACAACTAGAAGTAAGTTGCAACTTTTGGAGTTCATCAATACAGGTCTTGTAAAAGTCAATAATTTATATAGGGTTTCTCTCTCACGCTCTGTACCGAGCTCTCTGCGGAATCAGGTTTAAATTTAGAACTATGAGATATTTTCTCTTTTTGAGTTCAAACTTTGACCATGAACTTTTAAAGAATATAACGCTAGATACTATAGAAGTTCTAATTTTATGATTATTGTTAATTACGATTTATCAATATAATCTAAGAGCATTTTGTAGTCAAAAAGAGACCTCAAAAAACAAGAAGCAAATATTCAAAAAACAGAAATAGTATACAACAATTGACCAACAAGCACTAGCTTCATCAACAGATAGAACAGGATTTTGTAATTTTCTTCTCATTGATAATTGTTTGTTTTGAAATTTATTTTACACTTTATCAAGGTTTTGAAGAACAACAGCTATGGGTCAGACTCTGGTTCGTTGCTGCAGACTATGAATCATACCCTTACAGCATTTGGACAAAGGCTTCTAAGGCATTGGGTATGAGAGGAACTGAACTATAGCTTCAAGTACTTCGATTTTCCGTCTTTGACTGTAATCTTTATTCCCTTTTTCAGGTAACTCATCCATTATGTGACAGAAACATGATAGCTGCTCGGCTTGATGCTGTTGCAGAGATTGCGGAATCTATGGGTGGCTGTAACGCTTCTATCAGATACCGACATCTTGATGAGGACAACTCTGATACTGCAGCTGTTCTAAGTGATATAAATTTTGTGCTATCTTCAGTTTTAAGTACATTGGGACAGTCCCCTGATGTGCAACGTGGAGTAACAAGAATTTTTCACAAGACAGCTAACCCGTCTGAGGTAGTTTCTTTATTTATTCCTTCATGCTTCATTGAAAACTGAAGTTTTTTACCAGTGCCATTTCGTCATGGATTTATAGGTTACTTTACAATACTAGGGTTAACTGCAACTCTCATAGTGGTAAATGTATTTCAGTGGTTACGTGAATAGAAGTCTCAAAGAAGTTATGTACAATGTGTGAGTCATGATTGTGCAAGTCTCTTTTACTTGTGCTTTGAAGTACTATAGCGTACATAAGAAAGTAGGGAGCGCATGTTTGCTTCAATTTTTGTTATCTAAACGTATTTACGTTGTCCATTAAAATTTATTCTATAGTCGTGTTCAGTGAGATATTAAAGTCCTGTGGCTGAAATGGAGGATTGAAGAAATGTATAAAATATGCTTCCTTTCAGCGGTTTGATTTAGTAGCTATTTGAATAATTTCATCTTGGATTTGTGGTCACTTTGGATTCATTATCTGCTTCAGTGTCATATTTTACTGACAGTTGCTGAAAACTGAATTCTACAGTTCATTGCAGTTGTTCATGCCATTTTACTAGCTTCAAAGCAACTTCAACAACTTGAAATCGGAACAGTCCATTCTGCTTTATTGAGAAACTTAATTCAGACTGCTTCTTCATCCAGCTTGATAAGCCGTTCTGCAAAATTTATGTCATCCCTGAATAAAGAGGCAGCTGAAAAGGGGGATCTGTTGAATCTCATTGGTACTGATGATGGCCAGTTTTCAGAGGTTTTTGCAAGAACCCCGTCTTCAGCTTCTTCCATCTGATTGAAGTACCTGATTTTTTGTCGATGTGTACCATTCATGTCAGGTTGTAGAAGCTCGACAGAAGGCAGAGGGGGCTAATGAAAAGTTGGAATCGCTTATAAGTTTGTATCGCAAACAGCTTAGGATGCATACTTTGAAATTTGTAACTGTGGCTGGGACAACTCATCTGATAGAGGTGATTTGCCTAATGCTTTCTATTTTTGCTATATCTTGCATTGTTCGGAGGCTGTAGTAACTAATGATAAAAGGTTTATTTTACTGGATGTATTTATCCATTTATTCAAAAGACAAAATTCTATTTGCAGTTGCCTTCAGATGCTAGGGTACCTCCGAATTGGGTGAAAGTTAATAGTACAAAGAAAGCAGTTCGCTATCATCCGCCAGAAGTTTTGACTGCTTTGGACCAGTTATCATTGGCGAATGAAGAACTCACTGTCATTTGTCGTTCTGCGTGGGATAAGTTCTTGGGGGAATTCGCTAGACATTATGCAGAGTTTCGGGCTGCAATTCAAGCACTTGCTACATTAGATTGTTTGCATTCTCTCGCAATTCTCTCGAGAACTAAAGTATGACGTAGTAATATTCATACTTCATATTCAGGCTCGACTTACCACTTATCTCTCCTTTCCTGCATTCTATAATTTTTGACCTTATGTTCATCTTTTCATATCTGCCGGCTCTATGCCTCTGTTACCTATTTCAGAATTATGTGCGTCCAGTTTTTGTGGATGATAAAGAACCTGTTCAGATACAGATAATCTCTGGACGTCACCCGGTGAGTATAATCTTATGTACACTTACATTTTCTTTTCATTTTTTTTATGGAGCGGGGTAGGGGGTGACCTGTAGTCCTAGTTGTTGGATTCATGGGAAGTTCACTCTTCTGAATTTAATATTTTTGGCAGTGTAATTCATTTGTTTTCGCTTAATATAGTATGAACTTTACCATTATTTCTATGCCACGCAATTGGTTATGTATGCAGAGGAACAGTACTTGGATCTTGATCACACATGTAGATGTCAATGTATATTATTGAAATTGACCTGTGCTTTTCTTTATTTGCCTAAACAATGGAGCACTGTAGGTTTTGGAGACTATATTAGAAGACAATTTTGTCCCAAATGATACTTGCCTTCACAGAGATCAGCAATACTGTCAGATCATTACCGGACCGAATATGGGTGGCAAGAGTTGCTATATCCGTCAAGTTGCACTCATTTCAATAATGGCTCAGGTGCGTATGAGCTGGTGAACACCTCCACCCCCTTCTCACAATGACTAATTTTCCTTTTATCTTAGTTTAAGGTTGCGTGTCTTAGTGCACCATTTTATTTACTGTCTCCATCCCATCTTAATTCCTGACTCAAACGTTTGCCTTCTGTTAGTTCATTTGCAACTTATCTCATAAGCTGTTCAAATGATTTGCGTTTCAGACTTAAGCATGCTATCAGACATCTTACTTCATCCATAATACTCTCCTTCAGTCCTTCCTCTTGAATCTGGTTTACATCTTGTCATATAAATTGCTGATCCAGTTACTTAATATTCGTCTTTTGATTGTTTTTCTCTACCATTTACAAGCCATTAAGTTGCTTCGCCTCTGATATCTCTGTCAAACTTGCTGATACTTGAATATAGAGTTTCACTAGAACTGAAGTTTTGAGAACGACTGAGATCTCTTCTTACAATGTTTACAGGTTGGTTCTTTTGTACCAGCAACTTCTGCTAAGCTTCAGGTGCTGGATTCTATATATACTCGAATGGGTGCTTCTGATAATATACAGCAAGGGAGGAGCACCTTTCTGGAAGAGCTTAGTGAGGCTTCCAACATACTCCACAACTCTACAGCACACTCTCTTGTAATCATGGATGAACTGGGGAGAGGCACAAGTACTCATGATGGTGTAGCTATTGCCTATGCTACTTTGCACTATCTTCTGAAGCAGAAGAGATGCATGGTGCTGTTTGTCACTCACTATCCTAGAATTGCTGATATTCAGAAAGAATTTCCCGGTGTAGTGGGGACGTACCATGTCTCATATTTGACGAGTGGGAAAGACGAAGACGTTGCATACCTCTACAAGCTTGTGCCAGGCATTTCTGAGAGGAGTTTTGGTTTCAAGGTTGCTCAGCTTGCACAGGTTAGGCATTGTCATTCTTCACCACGCCTGTCATTATTTCAAAACCCCCCCAACCCCGACCCCCCAACAAAAAAATACACGAAGATAGACAAAGACTCTGCATCAGTTTATTGCAAGTATTAGCACAAGAAATAATGCAAGATCAAAAGAAGGGCTTCTTTTTTTTTGGTGCAATGAAAAGGGCTTTTGACAAGGACCCAAATCTGAGATGGCAGTTTATGAGCTTTGATGAAAGTGCAATTATATGTATATATATTCGCACACACCTCCTCGGTTTCTGTTTAACTGTCCACCTTTCCTTTAAGGGAAATGTCACAATAAGTGACACATAACTCAAAGCGGTAAAAAAAACTTCTTGTTTATTACATCTTTTCCCCTATTTAATTGTTTTCACTACTTAATTCTCACCCTCCATTAGTTAAACAAGTGGTCCCCCATGTTCTCTCTCTAAGTTTCTTGGTATTCCCCACTTTCTCTTTGTGTCACTTAAAAAGAGAACGAGGAAGTATATATATTATTGATGCAAGCACGTGTAATATTGTAATTGACTAGAAGAACAAACTGTGTCGGATTATCATTGGATTCATGTGAAGGTGCATCAGTTAACAGTTAACACCTCTTAATTTGAAGTTTTGGAAATCTCTTGATAGTTGGCTGTCGATTTTGATGGCTTTGAAATTGTCTTGCTTGGTCTTGCAGCTTCCACCATCATGTATTCAACGAGCAATCATGATGGCCTCGAAGTTGGAGACATTGGTCCAAAGGAGAACAGGAAACCGCCTTCGAGAAACATTGTTTTCCGAGAGACTCTGCACAAGTGGTGAAAGTGAAGCATCAGATAATTTATCAGATCATGCTGAAATATTGGATGAAAATGATGACAGAGACATGGTTCGATTGAGTACTGTTGCTTCTAAGAAGTTCTTTCAGGATCTATGGTCAGCCTTGGGTAACAATGACCTGGCGAACAGATATGATTTTTTGAAGACTGCTAGGAGTGCTGCAGCAGAGTTGATCGCTTGGTAAGCGTGAAAACATCATTTATTATGTCAACCCCTCCCCACTCCCCCCTTCCCATCAAAATCACAGCCCCGAAAAAGATAGATTGCATAATCATGAGAAGACGACTTTCATTTTCACCAGAACAATAATTCGATCATCGATAAAGTGATTATGGAAGCTTTCTCACCTATGATTTCAATCAAGCACGCCATGGGATATTTTTGCGCATCTTCATACATCCATGATCCACTTGATTCAGCTAGGTAATACCCCTATTTGATTTATCCCAACAAAGCCATGCATATCGGACATTTCACTGATCAATAATGTCAAGTTCTCATAAGTGGTTCCAGACCATAAATACCAATATAGCATGCTGTTTCTGTATCACTTGATTATAGATATCATATGGCAATACATAGTCATGTCTTAACTTTGAAGATCCTGCTAAAGATACACTAAATTGTGACATGAAAGTGAGGCTAAAGATGTTTGTAGTGGAGGAGCTCTTCTATGAAGCAAGGGTACTGGTTTCACATGACTATTTCCTTGATGAATTGAGGCAAGGGGGGGGGGGGGGGGGTTTGTCTCAAGTGGTAGGAGCATCCTCGTAGGTCCAGCAGGAGCCTCGTATATGCCGGTTCGAACCAGATCAGACCTGCTTGATGAGTAATGTTTTTACCCTAGGACTTTGACCCACACTGTGTATCAAAGATGGGAACCGATAGTGGGATGCATCATATACCTTCCATAAACGATTTGCCTTTTGTGCTTTTTGCAGATGAGTCAGAGTGCTGCTAACTTTTTTGTTCTGCGGCTTGTGGAAGTATCAAGAATGCCTGTTTGCCCTCAGCATATTTCACCAACTCTTACTCCATGTGTGATGGAACTTTGTGTACATAGAATCATAGATATAACAAAATCGGGGCTCATTTTGCTGTGCCCTATTCCATAATTTGCATATCAAATTTTGTAAATCTTGATGTCTTGAGATGGAACGCTAGGCGGAATCTATGGTTGAGTCAGTGGACGAGATTTTACATGTACCAAATGAATACTTTACCCATTAATGTAAGTTTCCTTCTTGAGAAAAATAGTTTTTTGCTGAGCTAGATTCCATAAAGCAGCAATGTCTATTACTAGTCGATAATTTACCCATAGGGATGGCAAGTTTCTTCCGAGTTCATTTTTATGGTAAATGCTGAAAGAAATGAATGTTCCAAGACCACAGCAATTAAACAAGATACGAGTAGTATTTAGTTATTTACTCCATTGTTACTCTTCCAGGTAATGATATCAGAAATCAAAAGTATTATATGAAACAGATGTGCTTTATTAACTTGCAACAGTAAAATAATGATAAATTAGAAAATACAACTCCAGTCCCACTTGTTACATACAGACCACAACTGAAAAAAAATAAGCTCTCTGAGAAGCTTCATTTCTTGCAAAGAATACACCTGCAGGATTATTATAGACTTTTGAACAATATAAATAGCAAATGAAAATCTCCACAATTTGGCCCCAATAGAATGATAAAAATTCGGAGTGCTCCATGGATATGAAGCCACAGATCCAAAGCATCAAAACCAAGCCATGGCAGAACACAACCGCTGGTCTACAGGTAATCTACATTGACATTTGATCTCAGCCCGCTTCAAGAAAACGAGGCACATCAAACTAAACAAGGTTGATGGTGAATGATACATATGGATGGGGATCTGCTTCAGCTGCCAGGCCAGCCATTGCTCCCACTTCATCCTCAGCTTTCCAGTGAACACTGCAATCATATGCATACCAGGAAAGCAGGAATGAATCACAGAGACTACTAAATAATTTACCTGCACTGCCTAGTAGTAGAAAGCAGTTGCACTAAGGCTATGTTTAGTTCACCTGAAATTTTCTGATCTGAACTTATCTGATCTGAACTTATTTTTTCTGATCTGATCTGAACTTATTTTTTCTGATTACAAGATCTTATCTTTTAGATATTTCTCAATGTATAAGAAAAAATATAGTCATGTGGGGTCTTGTTTGATTCGTCTCACTGAGTACTTTATTAATATTCAATTATTATAATTTTTACTAATATGTAATAAAAGATATAATGATTTTTAAATATAAGCATAATCTGAACTGATCTGATCTGAACTTATTTTTTCTGATCTGATCTGATTAGATCTGAAATAAGCAAAAATAAGGTGAACTGAACATAGCCTAACATTAAAATTTCAAATAAAAACAAAATATGAACGCATGTGGCCATGACTGGTACATTGAAAAAGAAAACATATCATTGGTGTTTAGATGGTCTATATGAAAGGATGCAACAAACTTTACAGTAGAACCAGGACAAGCTGCAAATTGCTAAAAACATCATTGTCAATTAGTCATCCAACAGTCAAAGCCATAAAGTTGATGACCAGAGATTGTCATCATGTGTTCGCTAGGTTGAGTTTCTAAAATCTCATAATTATTATCACTTAGAAACGAACACCATAAAGTGGAGTGTTAGATGCAGATTAATTACCTGTTCCCAGCAGTACAATTTCGTTCGAGAATAGAGCGTACTTTCTTCTCACTTTTCTGAGATGGAGCCAAAACACATGCCTGAGATAAACCAAAATTAATCAGTTTCAATGACATGCGACCATTTAGATAAGCAATATAATGAAAAATTAGCTTAAGGCCTAAGTACCAAGAAATTTGGTGGCAAGCCATATCTCAATATGCTCTCAGAAAATACACGTACAGCACAGAAGTGCATCCATGAGCTGAACACCTGTTAAGACACTTCATATTAGTTTATGCAGATAGTAAAAAGTTTTTCAGATGAGAGTTTCTGCAAATAGTGTGAATGGCTCAGCAATAGGTTAGTGCAAACAAACATAGGTATGGGAGCAATACTAACTGTATTAGTATAATAAATTATAAATTAACGCTTATAATAGAGGAAGACCACTGTACATCTGAATCAATAAGCTCAGCAATAGAACAACCAACCACTTGTCCTCAGGATTTGAGTTTTTCTCTTTTATTATTTTCGATTCCCAAATGCCCAATCAGGGTCCAAACAAGTGTCCTTGCAGTCCTAGGGATCTAGCCCGACTTCCCGAGACCTTTGGTTACACCCCCTTGCCAGCTGATCCAAGCACTTGTTAGCACTTGAGATTTTCACTGGACGATCATGTGATCAACACGTCATTTTTTGTGAGGCTTAAGGCTTTAAATCTGATCAAACCTAAGCCAGGTAGTATTAACCGGTTATCAACTATATTAAAAAAGCATTCATTATAACACATTGAAAATTTTCTAAAGAATCGAGATGGTTCGACTAGTTTTTTTTGCTCTTCACCCGAACTTGATTTCGATCCAAATGCAGCTTCAAATTGATAGTTTTAAACTTTTAATCAACGACCAAGCCTAGAACTGTCAATTTGGGACTTGTACTTGTTTACATCAAGTAGAAAAGGTTCCAATTCTCACCAAAAATTTCAAAGTTCTTTGCGGATTGGTGATGTGCATTACAGGGAAGGAATCATCCATTTTTTAATGGAAAAGGCACAAAGCTTAGTCTCATCAATAAAGTTTTAATTTCTTACTAGTTATTTGAAGCTTTGCCTTGATTCCAGAAATAATCATGATTCTTAACTAGAGGGTAAAATGTTTTCTGTCACCTCATCGGCTCATCTGCAGACCTACTGCTACCAAATCCTTATTATCAGATGTGATACATCCCACTGGCTTCCTAATAGAAACTCCATTACTCTGAATAGGGGGGGGGGGGGGGGGGGGGAGGGTGGAATTAGCAAAAAACCATATACATACATAGATATATATATACCTTTCTTTTTAGAAACCTTGACAAGTTTGGGGGGGGGGTAAAGGGGACCTAAATTCGCTAAGGGTAAGAACCAATCCCAAGACCTCTTGAAATCGGGAGAGATGCTCTAACCACCGAGTCATCCGTCACTCTCATGCATATATACATATCTTTCTTTCTTCTTTAGGCAGTTTTCCTGGGAGCCTAAATCTTTCTAAAGCAAGTCATAATTTTACGATTGAGCACATACTACTGTAGATACCACTTATCGACACATTTGGTGTCATCAACTCCCCACCTAGTGTTGCAAGGAATACCGTCACTTGGATATGTGGAAAGCATACGGGGGAAGGGATCCCTTACCTTGAGTGCAGAAAAGTAGGTCTAATAATAAATTATCCACTATAGTTGAATTCTTAATGAACACCATGATTATTTTATATAATGGGCCCAAACAAAAAAAGTTTACTTTCCCCTTTAAATTTTTACCATATGTTACTTAGAGATGGGGTAATAGTGTCCAAGTGTTGTCATGGCTGAAAATTTAGGACATGGTAATGCTGGCCTAGAATTTGATAAGGGTGCAGGTGCGACATTCATAGATTTTATTCATAATTGAAATAGACTTCACGAGCTTGTCATGTTACAAACACGTAAAAATTTCAGGTTGATTTGTTTGCTCGTTCTTGTTAAAATTATGGCCTCAAGCACATTTATGAGCATACATCACTTACTTTTCTCTTTTCTTTTCCTCACCTTTCCTTTCTGCAGATATGCAATTCAAGATGAAAGTGATAGGTAATGATTTCATACCCTTATCGGAGTGCTAAGTGTTTGAGAGTCGGAAAAAAAAACATCACGACTCCCAAGTCCCACCGTGCCAGATTAGTTCGAACATTTGTCGAGGCACAAAGATCAAATATAAGTTTTCATTAGGCGATTCATTGCTATTTCAAAAGAAAAGTCTATGTGATAAGAGATAGGATCTTTGTAATGCTAGTTTAAAGAAAGTAGATGTGTAATGAGATAACGAGTTCAAAATGGGAGTTGAAAAATAGTAAGACCATGCCAAACAAAAAGAAGTGTTCAAACTGTTATGGGACTGCATCACTAAAATGGTTAATAATCTACAACAAATTTATACATATATTTGCAAGGAACACGCCAATGTATCTCTTTTGCTTCCATTTTAACACATATTTAAGAATAAAGTGTCGTTACCATGGATATAGGTAGAGAAATGCCCTTACAAGTTACAAGATTACATGCAAATTCCTTATCACTATCAACAAACAAACCCTAAATTTATTATGTATATACCGAATAAAATTATTAATGATCCACAATTTAGATCGATAAATTCAATTGTGAATTTGCTCACTGATGAACAAACTTTTGGCAACCCTGTCCCCTACCCACAAGCTACACAAACAAGGGTAAAATATTTCCCATGACAATCCAACATTCCAAGAAGATTGTGGCTGATTTGGTGAGCATCTATTATTAGAAACTTTAAGCATATGAAACAGATTTATATCTTCTGATCTGTTAGCTATTAACACAGACAATTTGCTATCTCAGATAAAATTAATTTATTAATTATTGTTTTTAAAATTACAATCATATAATATGATATCTGAAAACTATAGTTACTGAAATGGCATTATTTAAGAAGCAAAGATACACAGGCAAAGCAAAAGGCTCATAGAGCACATCAGAAAAAGTTTCAAACACCATAAGCTACAGCCTTAAGTATTATGCAGCGGAATAAAAAAAATCCGAAATCCTAGATGAAATGAAAGGATTTCTTCAAACATAAATAGGATGACTTCCAGAAATTTACCTCGCCATAACTGGAGTAGCACCATTGCAAAAGTGCACTTCTCATTGTTTCTTGGTCATGTGCCAATTTCTCCAACTCTTGCTTCCTTGACTCTTGTGTTTCTGGGTCATGTTCAAAATCTCGAATCTGAATTGCATTTAAGTATAGGAGAAATGAGGAAACCCAAAACTTTCACTAGTTAAAGAGAAATTTAACCTTGCTTTGTGTAAATTAACATGCTCAGGGAATTATATTTCCATTCTTGACCGACGAAAGAAGGTTAATGAAGTTCTAACCAGGAAAAACAGGTGAAAAGGAAGAAAGATAAGAAGTGGGAGCTGAAGCACCTGAAAACCTCTTTCACGAGCTTTTACTCTGAAGTTATCAGCGACACGGCTAAACATAGTAACAGTGTACAGGGCGTATTCATTGTCCTCATACAGCTTTTTAGATGACCTTGGGACCTGAAAAAGCTCAATTTAAGTGCCCATAACCTAGTAAGGTAAGGAAAAATATTGGCTAGTAGGAAAAGGATATAAAATAAATATTGTACCACTAGATATTATTTCTAGCATGAATCACAATAAATAAGTGCACCTAACCTATGAAGAGAGTATAATATATATGTAGTCCTTACCACATAGTCGGTCAATGTCTCATAGCTTGATAACCAGTCCTTCTGTGAGAACTTGGAAACAACTGACAGGAGTGTAACCAAATGCTCTGATGCAACAACATCCTCTGCCTTTACCAAGTTGGAGAGATCTCTCACCGCTAAGCTGAGATGATCAAAAGCTTGTCAGCAGACAATATGACCAACAGTTTTCTAAAGCCAGAGAGCAATAACAAGCTTGACTGGACCTTTACCTTCCACTTTGTTTGCGGTTTATTGCATTAAGTTGACTGCGGACATTGTTATACTCAGCAACACGGACCTAACAAAAGTAAAGTTTCAGACTCAAACAATCGCTTGGAACAGTAATCATACTAAAACTAGTATCAGCATATCAGTCAATATATTAAGAGATTTCCAAGATCAGCTAACAGCTTATAGCCATGAATATCACCTATAGTTTCTTATTTTATACTTCACATGAATAATTTGGTTTGTAAAATCTTGTGCCTATTAATCATTATTTCCATCAGCACTGATATAACAGAGTTAGTATCCACGTCTTACCTTATCAGGTTCAGATAAATTTTGTAAAGAAACCAAGCACCAGATGGATCTAATTCAACGTACTCTATTCGTGGGAAAGGGTAGAAAGCTGCATATTTAAAATAAAAATCCTGCTAAGTGCTATGTAACTCCAGAAGTTCAATAATTAAAGGAAGTCGTAAAAAAAGTTAAGGTCTGTGAGGCCAAGCTTTAGTTTTTAAAAAACAGGTCCTCTGAACATTATTTGAGGAGAATTATGGGATATATGATGATCTTCTTGCAGAAGTATGAATAGACTAAAGAAAATAAAAGATAGTTGAACTTTATGAGCACGGCATGGGTGAAATACTTGTGGTAATGAACAAGACACGGAAGGCAAAAGGATTATTTAGAAAGGACTAGACAGCACAATCGAAGGCCTGAGCGACGATTAGAGATCTATTCTGAATCTGTCCACCTTCAGGAATCAGGATTGCAACCACTCAAAATGCTAGTATTTTAGCAACAATTGCTCTTTTGCCAGACTAAACTTTATATTAATTTTGTTATGCAACCACAAAGACGCGAATCACAAAGTGTAGGATGGCAATCTTAAATCTTTTATCAATAGCTTAGTTGCATATCTTCGCATGCTTCCAGAGTTAGAATTTCGGTGTCAACTACAATCTCCAAGGTAACAGTAAAAACAGCAACCCTATACCTTGAGGTCATCTTCAACCTTAGCCACAAAACTATGAATTCCATCAACTACTTCCTTCAAAGGCGACATAGTCGGATATTTTGCTTCATCCCAAACAAATCTACCAAAAAAAAAAAAAAAAACACACAAACAAAATCACAAACAGAACTCCAAATTCATAGTCAAACAGTCAAAATTCAGATCCTTCAAAAGACCTCACCTTGTAAGATAAGAGTCAATTGGAACTCCATCAACTGTCAAAGCACCACCATCAACGCCTGAAGATCTCTCCAATTCATCGATCTGACGCCTGATCTTATGCGTCACACCTTCCACGAATGCATTCGCCTACAAAATCATCAAACAATTCAGCAAAAAAACATCCTATTCGATTACACATTGTCGAAAAAAGTGCTTAAAATCAAACAATTATACCCTGAGAAGTTCATCAGCAAGTGCGAGGAGCGAATCTAGGGTACCAACACGAAGATTAGGCACATTGAACTGCAAAATTAAGGAAATTGACATCAATTTGATAAAGAAAAAAACATAAATCTCGCAAAAACCTAATTTATAAATCTTGCCAAAATCTAAAAGAGGAGAGAGAAGAGAGATACTCGGTAGAGAGGAGTATCGAAGGATTGTTTGGAGACGGATTCTTGCAATTGAGACCATAAATTAGACGCAGATGATTGCACGGGAAGAGACACCATCCAGTATCTCGTCGCCATTGTCGATCACTATTTTTCTCTCTATTCTGTGTTGTACTGTTGTTGTTGTTGTTGTTGTTGTGTTGTATAAGGAGGGAGAGGAGAGATCAAAGTCGAGAGTGATGAGGTAGATGACACAGAGCTGGAAAACTAGGAGATGCAAACACGACAAACTTGTACCAATGATCAACTATTTAATAGTAGCATTATTTACCCTCTATGCGTTTGTGTTATATTAAACTTTTTTTTTCATTATTAATTAGTGTTATAATTTTTTTTTTGAATAAATATTTATAATTATTTTTATATGTTTATCTTAAATTAATGGTTCGTTTGTTTTATTAGTTATTTGTTCATCATTATCCAAATATAGTATTGAAAGAAAATAAATATAGAGCAGAAAAAAGATTATGCTCAAATAAAATCGAAAAATTTGTATACCGGGTTCAATCGTTGAATATTAATAAAGTGGAAGAGTTTAATTTATATAATACAAATTAACTGCCTCGTTTTTGGTATGTTGTTGGACGGGCTTGAATAGTGCCCGGGCGGCGGGCGGGCATGAACAAAGCTTTTGTTTTATCATGATTTTCGGTAATTTTTCCGTTTTTGAGATATATTTTCTAAGTTAATTGACGATTATTGATCATATTAATTTAGAATTTTCTTGAGGTTATTAGGATTTTATATGTCCCAATTAAAGGACCCTATTGGGTGGTTAAAACTTCTAAGCTTAGCTTTTTGTAAGATTGCTTGTAATTAGAGATGACAATTATCCATGGGTGAGTGGATTATTCACCCATCCGCCTCGAATAAATGGGTGATCACCCGCGGTGAAGCGGGTGACTAGCGAGTTGTGGATGGATCGGGTGGCAGTTCGGGTCGAATATGGATGATATTTTTTGGATCCATCACCCGCCCCATCCATCCATTGATTATTATATATTATATTATATATATATATATATTATATATATATATATATATATATATAATATTAAAAAAAATTATTTTTTGTACTGCCACGTGTCATTTAAAGTAATTAAAAAATACTTAAATGTTTGTTAAGGGATAAAGAGAATACTTACAATTACTTTTCGGTGTGTAATAAGATTAATATTTTGTCACTTTATTGTTAATCTATGAGACTATGATTAATTTTTTATATATTAATTTCTTTAAAATTGCTAAGTCTAAAAAATAATTTTTGTTCCTAGTGTTGCCCGTTTCCCATCTGCTCCACCCGCCCCACCTACAAATGATGGGTGGAGCGAATATGGGTGAAGTTTTTGGCGGTGATGGATTATTGGATGGTGTGGATGGAGTTTTGGGTCACGATTGATGGGGCGGATGGAGCTCCACCCGACCCATCTCTGATTCATTGACATCCCTACTTGTAATCCTCTAAGTATCTCCATTGAAGATTATTGAAAAGTTCTCGAATCCCCCACCTGTGGACTAGGTCACATTTACCAAACCACGTAAATCCTTGTGTATTATGTTCATCTTCTTTATTACTTTCTCCCTTATATTTTATTGTTGACTATTGTTCCACACTAAATCAAATACAACAATGTCCTAATACTTAACAATAGGTATCCAAGCTAGGTTTTAGGGTGTTCATAGAAGTTTTAATTTTTTTTTATCATGTCAACAATGAAATTCGATGTTGAGAAGTTTGATAGGCAAGTGAACTTTGGCCTATGAAAATTGAAGTGGAAGCCATGTTAGTTCAAGGTGGTTGTCACAAGGTTGTTGACGGTGTGTCCAAAAAGGCCACAACTATTTTAGGGGAGAAGTGGGAGGATATAGATTTGAAGGCTCTATCTATAATTCAACTGTCTCTATCTAATGAAATTTTGAGAAAAGTTGCTCGGGAGACTACTACAGCAGGTTTATGGTTAAAGTTGGAGTCACTTTATATGACTAAAAGTATCACCAATCATCTTCTACTCAAAAGTAGACATCAAGATTAGATCTTTGCTTAGAAGAAGGCATATCGCTCGAGTCTCATTTAGACGAGTTCTTCAATAATTAAGGATCTGCAAAATATTGATCATAAAATCGATACTGGGGAAATGGCTATTAGGTTGTTATGTCTTTATCACCTTCTTATAAGCATCTTAGTGAGACCCTATTATATGGTAAGGATGATTCAAGTTTGGATGATGTTAGGGATTTCTTACATAAGAGATTTAATTGACAATAAGTAAATTGCTAAATCTAGCAGCCCATCTCAATCTGATGCTTTATTGGTTAGTGGCTGGTGGTGAGAATAACAAAGGGAAAATTTGTAACTATTGTCGTGTAAAGAGGCATATCAAATATGAGTGTTGGAAGTTATTGAAGAATAAAAATTATGGTAAAGTCCGCTACTGCAAAATTCGTTGACACAAATTTTGATGATGATAGTGCACTTTTCAGTCACAACATTTGTGGACTGCGGTTTCTACCAATCACTTCTCTCTCTTTTTTCTTGACAACAAGTACATACAAGCAACTAAACAAAAGACTAAACATTCAATTTAGAGGTTGAACCAACTAATGGATTTTGTTACTTGAAGGGGAAGGGGAGGTAACATATCGGGGGAGTCCATTACCACCAAATAATGGTAATGTATTGGTGAGAGGTTGAACCAAACATGGCAAAAGGAAATCGGTAATTGATTCCGTTTCTTGGAGCCTAAAAATAGTGAACTAAACGAGCTCTAATAAGTAACCTCATAATCTAATCCATTAATAAGTGACCTCATGAGTCCTGAGTAAAAGGTTAAATACAAAAATTAAGCAATAATCACAATTACATGACAATAAACTAAGAGAATAGTGACTTATTTTATACTACAACACTCCTGGAAAAAGACTTGTTTTGTGTTAGACTTTCATATGATCCCTTTTCTTCCTTCTCAACCTATTTTGCTACAACGTTTTTTATACCTATTAATTTGTTGGACTGGAAAATCCTCTATGGACGTTCTTTTAATCATCGGATGTATGTGTTTTATGGCAATGATTATGCAACTATTTCCTTGTTCAAAGCCTATCTGAGTGACTGTTTGAAGATGAAGGACCTGGGTTCTCTCAAGTACTTCTTAGGCATTGAGGTGACCCGTAGTGCTTCTAGTTTGTTTCTTTGTCAGCGGAAGTACACTCTTGATATTATTGTAGAGGTTGGTTTATTAGGTGCCAAGCCTTTTGGCGTCCCCATGGAGCAGAATCATCGTCTTAGTCATGATACAAGCGCCTTATTTGATGAGCCTGAGTGGTATCGTCGCCTTGTTGGTCGTTTCATTTACCTTGCGGTTAGTCGACCCAACCTTGCTTATTCGGTTCACATTCTATCCCAGTTCCTTCAGGCTACTCACATTTCTCATTGGGATGCCGCCATGCGTGTTGTTCGTTACTTGAAGGGTACACCGGGTCACGGTATTTTACTTAGTGCCAATAGTGATCTCACACTGTAGGGTTGGTGTGACTCTGATTAGGCTGCTTGTCCCATCACGCGGCGCTCCTTTTCTGGGTGGCTAGTTTTCTTGAGGGCATTCTCCCATATCTTGGAAGACAAAGAAGGGTATTTCTCATTGGGATGCCGCCATGCGTGTTGTTCGTTACTTGAAGGGTACACTGGGTCACGATATTTTACTTAGTGCCAATAGTGATCTCACACTGTAGGGTTGGTGTGACTCTGATTGGGCTGCTTGTCCCATCACGCGGCGTTCCTTGTCTGGGTGGCTAGTTTCTTGGGGGCATTCTCCCATATCTTGGAAGACAAAGAAGCAGCACACCGTTTCCTTGTCTTTTGCTGAGGCTGAGTATCGATCGATGACAGCTATTACCTGTGAGTTCAAGTGGCTCAAGGGGATCTTACTTAGTCTTGGGGTTCATCATCCCAAGGCAATTTCCCTTTTCTGTGACAGTCTGTCCGCTCTTCATATCGCTCATAATCCTGTGTTTCATGAGCGCATGAAACACATTGAGGTTGACTGTCATTTTGTTCGTGATGCCATCAAGGATGGTTTACTAGCTCCGTCCTATGTTCCTACCACAACACAGTTGGCTGAAGTTTTCACTAAGGCTCTTGGCAAGTCACGGTTTGATCTTCTCATATCCAAGTTGGGCATTTGTTCACCGCATGCTCCAACTTGAGGGAGATATCTTTGGTATCTTTGAGATATTCATGTATATATTCTTTCCTATCTTTTAGGGAAGTAATTTGATCCTCCTTGATTACCTCCTCTTTAGAGGATTCTTTCCTATCTTTTAGGGAAGTTATGTGATTGTGAATGAGAAGAATTCAAGCTTTGTTGTGCCTCTATCATTTTGTCAATTTTACATACAAACATATCATAAAAACCATTGCAACTTCAAATCCAGCAAAAAAAAACTTGAAATTTTCACAAACCCAAAAGTCAAAATATTAACATAAAAATGTCAAATTTGTTTCATAATCTTCAACATCATACCTTAAAATCAATGTCTGGATAATTGTTAGCAAGAGAACGAGCAAGACGTTCACCAGTCTCCTAACTATTGACCCGAGCAACCCACCATTGTGGGCCCAATTGGGCCAATGTATCAAGATTGAGCTCTTTAGTCCTAGAAGCATATTTTTGGAAATATAAGGACACTTATAATTTGAATCGGCTTATTCAGGAGATACAAACATTTTTAGGGACACATTTAATAGAATAAGAGTATAATTATGTGCTTATCGACCAAACTTTTTTTTTTTTTTTTGGTATTGGGTTTTGTGATAGCAGGTTGATCAAGTATGATCTAGTAACTTTGTTCAATTTAGCCACATCAAAAATCTAGCTCTTATAGTCTACTGGCTAAATAGTATCGTGCCATTAATGTTAGCTTACATTAGAGATGATCAACATGGACACGACCTGAAAATGGGTGGGTTTTGGACACACTTTTTCGGCCTTTGGTTTGGGCCCGATTTGTAAATTAGAGGTATCCAACAGATCACGAGCAGAGACTTGTTCAACTCGTGCTCGCTAAGTTTCGAGTCAAGTTGAGCTGCTCATGAGCAACTTTAGAGTTACGGTTCACCTATTTTTAGGCATTTGATTATCATATTTTCTTTTTTACATTTTTTTTTCCTTTTATACTAGATCAATATACTTTTATTGAGTGTTAATGTAATACTTTATTTCAAAGAGAAATTAATTGAAAACAATTAAGTTGCGTGCAAGGTTATTGAGTTTTCAGCTCAATCGAGCGAGCTCAGTCAAGTTCGAGCTGCTAAACTCGATTAACACTCCTAAGTCCATCAACGAAATATCAATTAATAACCATTGCATCAAAACCAATTGAAAAAAAGTTTCACTCAAAAAGCAACATTCCGATTCTCCGAAATTTAACCATATCCATAAAAAATTTAGTAGTACAAGTAAATAAAATTTATGTATATTTGCTGGAAAATTCCCCACTATATACCCCCTATGATGAAGAAAATTGGAGTTATCAGGCTATCAATTATCATCTCTCAATAACCTCACAAATCCAGGGTAATAGCTGTAAGAGTTAACATGGTTGCAAATATCAGCAAAGGCTAGAAATGACGAGGTGTGTTAAAGGGATGTGTAACAAGTAACTAAAATGGCATATAAGCTTTTGTTTCTATATTTCTTGGTTGAAATTCCAATCTGATACTTCCACACCCCAACCTCAGTTGGACAACCATTTAGAAGTACTGTGAGATGAGCCAGGTAATGATCCCGGTCGATACAAATATAAATACATAAAGCTAAGAAATTAGCAATAGAGGATACATTTGATTACAGATTCACTAGAAAATTCAAATTATCAAGATATCTCTTCTAGTCTTATCTGATGCGGGCCAGGGATAGTCTGAGATCCCGTGCTTTCTGAGCCTGTTCAGGTGTTATTTCCATGTCCGAATCACTCAGATCAATAATATTTACTAGTTCTACATTACCTTGACACTTGGAGATGTACCGTGTCTTTAGTCTTGGGGACGGGCTTATGAGATCAATCACATCAGTATCCATACTCATGGGACAATCTAAATGGTCATCTGAAGTGGATCTGTTATTAATGTTCCTGGCGTAATCTTCGGTGTCAGAAATTGTTAAATCAACTTCAACGCTGCTTCCTGATGCTGATGAGCTAGAGCATGATGTTGATTTGCACCTTGCATTGTCCTCAGACTCGACGTTAAGTTGGTGATCAAAAGGGGATTTGTCGTTAATGTTGCTTACATAATTATCATTCTCAGAAACTGTTAAGTCAACTTCAAAGCTGCTTCCTGCTGCTGACAAGCTAGAGCTTGAGGTTGGTTTGCATCTTGTATTGTCCTCTGACTCGAGGTTAAGTAATGGGCTTTCAGTTCTCAAATCAACACTAATAACGGAAGCTTGGGTTGGCTTGAATCTTGAATTGTTCTCCTCATACTCAATGTCAAGTAACAGGTTTTGGAGTCTTGTATCAACATTAGCCACGGAAGCTGTGTCATCTAATTTCTTTGACTTGGGTTTACGACGATTCTGTTTCTTTATCTGAACTTTCCTTTCCTCAAATTCTGCAATCTTCTCAGGACAAGCACTGTAAGAAATGTGATAGTCATTCTGTCAGCTAAACATGGATTACCTTAGAACACAATGAGTGTAATCAATACATATTTCCTGCATATATGCTTCAGAGAGCATGCCTTTCTCAGAAAGTACCATATAGATTAATAAAATAATAAGCCAATGCAACCCGTGATACTATGCAACTGAACATAGTCTGTAAGTAGGCAAAATCCCTTACTGCTCAAGGGGAGCTACCCTAATATGCTCTTACCTTACCTTCGTTAAGAAAAAAATAAACAAATTCCCAAACGACAACATCCCAAAAGTATTAAGAAAATTATACTCTCTCCGCAGGAGAGATTTATAGCCACGTCGTCCAACTCCTTGTGAGTTCAGAATTGACGATATGACAGAATTAACCTTTGTAATATCTGTCTAATTTCTTATCAGTTCTTCATCATTTAGTTTAAGTAGTGCCATATTAAGAAACTCAATCGTAAAGCATTACTACAGAAAATGTGACAACTTTTTCTACACATCCTTGAATAATTGAAGTATATGTGGCGACAGGGGGAGTATAATCTATGAAGTATCAACTCGCAACATCCTACATCTATGAAGTCATTTCAACAGGCAGGTAGAAATTAAAAATTATGGATCTATAATTACCTCTCCAAAAGATCAGCTGGTACTATGGATGTTTTAAGGCCATCAAATTCTTCCCATGAAACTTCAAAGCATTCTCTACCTTGAACTTTTCTATGCTTGAGAACTTCAGATATAGGACATCTTTTTGGCATCTGTCATTGAGAAAAAAAGAAGAAAGAATTTAATGACACTATGACGCTAACGCATGATTTGTCTAAAGGGGAAATCTTAGCGACTCCTTCTGCAGGTAGTCATGAGCTTCCTGCATCACACTTTTCAGATGTGTAATATTATTGATGCCAGGTAGAGTTTAAAACAGAAGGAATTTTAGATTCACAGTCTTCCAAGTATTTAGGCTTGCACCAGACGGCACAAGATCCCACTAGTATCGGAATTAGAAAACAGTTTGTCTTTTAATTTCGATTGAAACTCTTCATCTGGTTATATTTCCACAGTGCCGCTTGGTCAATGTCTTCTATGTATAATGCCCTATATTATTTTTTCTTTTAATTTTGATTTTGAAATTCTTCATCTGGTTATATTTCCATAATGACACTTCGTCAATATCTTCTATGTATGATGCCCTACGGAATTTTTACTACTTCACCTATTACAATCATAATTGTCGAATTAAGGGGTGGTGCGGTGGTCTCCTCACATGAATTTTGCTAAATTTATGTGAACTTGTTGGAAATTGGAATTGATTCGAACTTATTGAAGCTTATTGTACAACTTATTAGAACTTATTGGAAATATTTGAAATTATCTGAACTAATTAGTAATTATCTCAAACCTCATAATATCTCACATTATCTAAATTACCGAAACATGATATCTCAACAAAAAGCTTTTTGAAGTGAGAGTGGGACTTTGGAGAGGGAATTACCAGTTCCCCACCAAGTACTTTACGAAAAGAAACAATGAGCAAATTATCACCAAAGGGCAAAGAGAGCTTACCATGTGCAATGGAAGTGTAACTCCTAACTGTGAAGAAGAGGAACGCAAATTGGCAAATCTCCGCAGCTCTCTTTCAGCAATCTTAGGAAGGATGTACTCATCTGAAATTGGTTCAACAGAAGTATAATCTCAACAGAGCTTGCACACCAGTTTTCTATAAGATCTAGAGACAGATATGAGACAACAAATTACAAGTAGCCACTTTCCTTGAACATTAAAATTAAAAGTTCAAAAGAGCACGAAATTTTGGCAACTTCTCAAAAGAAGTCCACGCAAAGGGCTGTTGGCGTACTAGTTTTTACAGAATGCTGAATGAGTTCCTCTGTTTTTAATTGTTTCTACCATATTGGCTTTCACGTTTACCATTAATATCTTTGAAATCCACTAGTACAAAACTACGAATTATAGAAAGGCAAACATTAATACACAATGAGACTAGTTCAGTCACATTTGACATGATAACATTTCTTTTTATATATTATTAAACAATATGGTCAAAGTGCGTTATGTGAGTAGTGCAACACTTCAATACGGTAGAACTCGAAAATAAACAGAAATAGTATACCACTAATTATTTGAGTTACTGACCCCATTAATATATATATGAGAGGGGGAGAATATTAGATAATTAGACTATTTAGTATTCCCGACAATGATACACCCCCAGTTAGGAAACCTTAATTTTATCATGATGATAATTCTTCCCAAATTCATAACAGATTGCACCTATAATCTCTGAGTCTGGATTTGATCTGGCCAATATATCTGACTGTAAAACAATTGCTCTAGCTAAACATTACAAGAATGCTTGATTGATAATGATGGAAATCTTGGGATTTCAAGTCTTTAAACAGTATATCTCTAGTCAAATCACCACTTCTAAAGTGATATACCAATAAATGCATCTTAATGCTTACATTCACCAAACACATAAATTTTTAGACATTTCATTAAAGCAAACAAAGACACTATCACACTACTAATCTAAGTGATACTGCTATACTGATTTAGGGAGGAATTGGGAAGACAGGGGAGGGGGAGGGGGAGGGGGAGGGGGAGGAAAAGGGTACTGCTGAACTTATTTGCATGATCTATTGCCATAGCAAAAACCTGTTTTCTCTGGAGGCCAATCAAAGAACTGAGAGCATATTTGCTGAAGCGCATCACGCTGAAAAGGAAGCACAGCTAGAACCCTGAAAACATACAAGCAACACAATTATCTTCTGGTCTTGCATTAAAAAAACATCTTAAGACACACAGGAGGCGTGCAACAGATGAATAGACAAAAGCAGGTCAATCGGCGAACATGCTAGTACAGGCAATATAGCAAAAGTGTGTATACTTTTGTGTACCAAACATCCGTGCCACAAAAACAGCAACAAGGCATATGTTGTAGCAGGAAAATAGAGGCGTTACCTATACACAGGATCTGAGTCAGCTGAATGACACTTCGGCTTCATATATGCTTCAATTACTGACAAGACTTCCTTATCTTTGTCCAAAGGAAGCTGATGTTCTGAGGGAAAAGAATCAAAAAAGTTTTTCATGGATTTTTCACATGTTTATTGCACCACAAACATTACAGTTAAAAGATACATCAACTAAGACTTTGACAGACACGTCAAAAGTACCGATTACAAAATGCCATGACAAAATTATATAGCCGAAAGTGACCTAGAACAAATAGGCCTGTATTTCACACACATATATATATATTAAGCAAGCAATGGTCAGGTTTAAATGTCAATTTGACCCACCAGTAAACTTTACTTGTTGATCTGCAAAGTTTTCTTTCCCAAGGCACTCAGGATACTGTCCATGCTTCTTCGAAGTTTTCAATGACTTCAAAAAAGATAAACCATCTGATGCAACATGTTGAAGAACAAGATCTTCGCTAATTGATCTAACAACTTGGCATGCTGAATCCTGTAACCAAGTGAAGGGCAATGGAACCTTAAGGCCTCATAACTTGAAATAAATAATAGTTATCACTGCTCTACATTCAAAAAAGCAGAATAAGGTATCCGGACTTACTGGTCCAAACCCGCGAACTCCATGAGAATAATCACTTCCCAAGAGAAGGGCTAGGGCAACCTGGAATGTACAACTAAGTTATCAACTATAGCCACACTACTCAATCAGATAACTGATGTCCGAGCATAAAGAAACAACTCACCAGTGCACGCCTTCCAAGTCCAAGTTTGTTCTCTATGTCAGTCATTTCGTAGCAAACAACGTACCCTCCTTTTTCTATTAGTCAATTGAAAGCATTAATGTTGTTGTAAAAATAGCTGCTGAGTGATTATATGAAGAAAAAATCAATTAAATCACTCACCAAGGCATATGTCTCTATACACAGTTCTTGCTCCAAAAAGGAACACATCTGAATCAGAAGTGAAACATCCATCCTGTAATGATATAGGAAACTCAGCTTTATAGCAATTAAAATTGCCCTTCGTCCGCACGAAATGACAGAATTTTCCTTTTAGTACAAACTACAAATATCTTATAGAGCTAGTGACACAATTGGGAAAACATATCCACTCCTATTGAGTGACAGCATATATCGAAAACACTCTCTAGTTAGCAAAGAGAATGCAAGTATTAGAGAAAAATCATTTTACATGCGGAGCCTCCTGAGTAACACACAAATCATACTATGATTTGGGTTGTGGGGCCAGCTAGCACGCAACAGGAATCAAACTTGTCTTTGGGTACTCATAGACCACGAACAAAATACACCCCACTTAACTAGAGGTCTAAAGACAATAAGACATGCCTAAAGGGGGGCTACTAAAATATTTCATTCTAGCAATTGGCCTTTTCTTCATAGACTTACTATTAAGGCAACTAAAAAACACTCATGATGGCTTCTCTTATAATAAGTTATGAATAATATCATAAGGACACGAAGGAAGTATCACCAGAACACAAAAGCAAGGAAAAGGATTAAAAAGAAAGATAACTCTTATACTCGCCCCAACATAGTGGGGAGCAAGAAACATCATGAACTCAGGCTAAATTATCATAAATTATCTAATCATGAAACATCATGAACTCAGACTAAGCAAATCATAAATTATCTAATCCAAACAAAAACCTCATCAAACCAACTTGATATGAAGATCTCGAACATTGTATCCTAATATATCGATTTCTCCTTGATACTCCACCAAATTGCCAAAGGAGGTCGCCTCCATATTTCAATAATTCAATTATCCTTCAACCTTCTCGTTTATGCTACTGAAACATTTTTAACATTGCTTGAGTTATCCAGATAAAGAAATTTTGAATGCCACAAAGAAAGAAGATTATTGGTTGACGGCATATTATGTTAGCAAAGGATGCCCCTAGTAGCAACATGAAGTACATTAATTTAGTCTTCTATGGGGTCTCCCTAATTATCATAGCTCAAGTACGAAAAGTCCAAAACTGCACATCAAAAGGAGCCTTAGACCTCACAATGTTTTTGACAAGACAAAGAAAGTCCACAACCCATTCAAACATGATGTGAAACAGTTTAAGTCAAAGGATCAACCACCATCACTTAATGGAAACATAGAATCACCCTGAGCTCAACATTTATCTCAAAGACATGGAAAAAACAGGGCTTTCAGGATTGGAAATATTTACGGAGAAACCTAGGAAACAGAGTTTTTAGTGTTTTATAGTTGAGATATACAACTTTCTATACACATGCTACCATGTCTTAACAACTGGAAATATCAAATGTTACATCCACCTTCAAAGAAAGTGAGACACCCGTAATGGAAACTTGCATGATCGAAAGGATGAAAAAGGAAGATAGTCTTCATCCCTTATTTCCTATTCTACCCTTTCACTTCTTTCACATGCAACTAACCGTTAATCAGCCATATGAACCTCACATGTATTATGCATCTTTCAAATCCCTCTAGCGGTTATTAAAACTAAAAGCAGAAAGTAATAGATATGTTGCACATGGCAAATGGTAGTTTCAGTTTCCAATAAATAGAAAAACAATCATAAATAAGTGAAGCTTGAAATATCTGCTAGAATGGAAGTGGTGAAGCATATACAAAGAAGAAAAAGGTATACTACTCACACATAATGATTCTGAGTTTAGTAAAGCACATTGGGCTTCAGCTTCCTCAATCCTGAAACACATACAAAAGGCGAAGTCTCAAACTTTACAACCAAGTCTACCATCTTTTATATCAGACCTAACCATATGACATTGCCTCACAATCGTTCCTTAGACTTGAAGATTTAGTCTACAAATGTTGGGGTGGGAGTCAAACATATGCTAGAGATGACAAAATGTAACATACGGTTCCAGATAATTCACAACTTCAATCTTTTTTCTGTAATTTGCTGAGCACTAGAAATCTCTCCATATAATCATAGAAACACATCAGTATCTTAATTCTTGAATTTTAATACATGAAAAAGAGGGAGAAAGAGAAAAAATAGTGTTAAAATCTAGTAGTAGAAGGATGTCTGTTAGCCAGCTTAATACTAGCTGAACTACTAAAACTCACTGTTAAAGCTGAAATCAGAAGAAGAAATAAACATTACCCATCCAAGCAAGGAACACCAAGCGCCATGCCAAGGGTTTTAGCCTCTCTAATCATACAAGAGAATTCAGAACCCATATTTCTTCGCAAGGGAACAAGTTTGTGTTTGTCTACATCATCTTGTGTAACCTATCTTGATTCAAAATGTTGAGGAGAATCAATGACAGTATTTTCTCTTTGCTAAATTCTAAACAAAAAGGGAGAGATCAAAGTACATGATATCTACCTCATTTACTGAGTTTAACCGCTTTCTGTATGTCGAAATCTTGATAGCAGGGATAGCTCCATCTATTAGACAACAAATAAAATGCAAATTAAGCTAATCCTGAAACCAGTCCTTGATGAGTTCGAATCATTTTTTAAGCTTTAAATCAATTAGTTGTACATGAGTAGATCAACAGAAGTACTAACCCTATAATTCCTTTCAAGTCTTAATGCCTTATCAATGAAAATACAGAGATACTACAAATCCGGAAAATAATATAAGGCCATAAAGAGAACACACCAGTTACAAAAATGACACTACAGTTCAACGAAATGAGCGCCCTCAATCGATGAAAAAGTCCCCTAAGGTAAAGCTTCTCTTTCATTGCACAGTATGTTCTATTAACCTTTTGGAGCTGCACCATCCAACATGAGAGGTCTATGCACACCCTCTTGTTCCTGTAAACCCAATGTTTATGCATCAAAACTTTTTAATGACATGATAAACACTAAATTCAACATAGAAACTTGTATATATAGCATGAAACTACACTTCTTTTGGACCCAAATGAAGCACAATATAGCCCAAATAAAAGGAAAAAAAAAAGGACTTTGACTAAAAACCATACAAATTTAATCATGGTAGTAGAGTTATAATGAATCCATAATTATATGAGGATAATCAAGCAGTTAGTGCCACTACAATATTAAGAACTTGCTCTTATAAATAGGTAATTGGAAATTATTCACAAATATCAGTCAACCCAACATGATTTATTTATTAAAAAATAAACCTTCAGCACAAACAGAAATAGATGAAAATTATCAACAAAATTGAACTTAATTATCCCAGATTTAGCACAAATGAATACAAAAAAATTAATGGAAACTGGAAAATGATTAACTAAACAATAAAGTTTGCCCAATTATGCACCAATTAAGTTTCTACTAAAAATAAATTAAACAGGAGGGGAGAAAAAAACAAGAAAAAAGGAACTATCTTTAGACAATATAAAAAAAAGTTAACTAAAAATCAAAATGGTGAATAACAAGCAATAAAAGCAAGATTAGTAGAAAAAAAGAAGGGAGAACTCACTGAAGATGGTGAAGTGGTAAAGTTTTCTTGCAAGGCTCCAAGATATCCCACAAATTTTTGACACCCATAAATTCTGCTTTCTTTCACTCACTAAAATATGGTGAAAGATTAGAGAAAACAGTGATTAGAGGAGAGAGAAAAAATGAAGAAAACAAACGTTGGGGGTTTGAATTTTTTTTTGGGGGTTTGAATTTGGTATCCGTTTATTTATGTTTCAAAATAATTATGGCTTGATTACTGAACCGACCGGTTCAAACATTTGACCACCTTTGGGTTTATTTTGCTGCCTCATCATGCCATTGCGATGGCCAACAAACCTGGCCAATCTAACCCATTCAGTCCAGCCTGTTTCTTGGGCCATGTAAGTTGAGTCCGCAAAAGCCCAATTCAGCCCAACTCGAACGGTAAAATTGGTGGGTGGTTTGTGCGTCAAATTTTTTGAACCCAACCCACAAAAGCCCACTACTAAAATGGCCCAATCCGGTCCGCGAAACTGGTCCAACACAGCTCATGAACTGGACTTGGCCAGTCCAAGTAATTATTCAACCAAATTGTATATATTTTAATCAAATTATATACGGTAAATACAACATTTAAAATTATGCCTACCATAATCATGGTTAATTTTATTATAATTGGGCTTCAACTAGAATTCGCTTTAATAAATAATAACAACAATTCGGTGAGTATGCAACCGTTTAGATTTCAAATTTATTGTCATATATTATTCAAAGTGGTAGTCATATTTTATATTTTCAGGATTGCGATTATATGTACTACAATGGAGTCATTTATCATAGATGACTCCATATAAGGGGGTCATTTGTCATAGATGACTCCCTCCAAAGCGGGTCATTTGTCACAAATGACCTCCCAAAAGGGTAGGTTAGTCTTTTAATATGTTTTGTTGTATTTAGCCTTTTTTCGTTGTGTATAGCACACCCCATAAAAAATTATATGTCGACCTGCCAGCTCACGAACCGCCAGAACCGCTTTCTCGAATCGTGAAAACTTGTAACAGACCGGTGTGGGCCAGAATTTTTCAGCCCGCCCAAACCGTGTATTTCACGGTATGATCCTAGGCCATGAAATCTCAGCACGGCCCACTAGGGACCACGGACCATCCCACCCAACCTACACCAGTGGTCATCTCGAATATTGCTAATTACTAGTACTTCCGAGATGATCTAGAAGTATTTTTTTAGGTTTACTCTATATAGTACCCTACATTTTATGATAAATTACAATCTCTAGCCTTTTTAGATTTTTCACATTATACCCCTAAATTTTCTTAACATTACACCTAATACTCTTACATTTAAATACTAAGCAATAGATTTTGGAATTTTTTTACCATGTGGGTAGGATAAGATTGTTGAGCCATTTTAGCTAACCGGAATTTTGGGGGTATAAATGTATAATTCTTAAGGATTGAAGGTTGAGTGGGGTTTGGGGTATGATTTTTCATTAGTAATGATATTTTGTGTGACATATAAACAAATTAAGGGTAAAAAATGGAAAGTTCAAAAGGGTCGGTACAATGTAAAGTTTTGTAAAATACAAGGACAGTACATAAAAAAAAAATGCTTTTTTAGATGTCATATTGGAACCTATTCAATTTGTATAGGTTCTATTATTTTATTATTTACTAATTGCACTAAAAAATTTAAAAAAGACATAAAATCTTGCAACTAAGCTCCCAAGAAATATTAGCCAATTCGAAGTACACAAAATATGGAAAGATGAGGAAAGAAAGATGAAGCACGTTGTTTGATGTTCATTTCCGCTAATGATATACTACCTCCGTTCTTTTTTAGTTGCAACGTTTGACAAATTGCACTATTCATGTTCTCTTATTTGACCACATTTATTGATTTATATGTTAAACAAAATATAGTCATGTGGGGTCTTGTTTGATTCGTTTCGATATAAGCTTTCATAATATCAAATTTTTATAATTTTTACTTACATACAATTAGAGATAAAACGATTTGAAATTGTACATTGGCAAGCGTGAAAGTCAAAACGTTGCAACTAAATAAAAACAGAGGTAGTAGTTCAATTAGAGTATGCGACTATGCTCATTTATGTCTAAAAAAAACATGTCATTTTTTTCTCATAAACTTTGTCTCTCATCTTAAAAGTTTTATGACCTATTTTGACAAATGCAGCCCACTCATGATCCAAAAAATAATTAATTTCGTAAGTGTGTCAAAATATAACAAAATAAATAAATAAACATGACAATTGGCGATTTTTTTTTTTTTTAGATTTGTAATTTTGAAGTTATTCAAATACAAAGTCTGAATATCAAAACAAATCAATCTGACGACCCAGCCACATGTCGACATATGATTTGATTGGGGCGCTGCTCTGTGCAGTCACAACTGACCAGTTGTTATCATGAGTCGAGTCGGGCGTTGGCCCAAAAAAAAGTGGTCCGTTTCGGGATAAAGTTGTGGGCGGGGCCAAGCTTCCGATATTTTGGGCCGGCCTAGCGAGCTTTTAAGCCATTTTGAAAGAAAGGTAAGAATATTTTAAAATATTTGTGTAAAATTGAGGATAATTTAATCCAAATAAATTGACAAAAAATAAAGTAGGTACAATATTTTAATATACCAAAAATAAAATGTAAACACTGTATTATACGTAAAACATATGGAGTAATTAAATAAAAATACAAGGAGTAGGAAAGAGAACATCGGTGAACTGTGATGTTGGACTCATGGACTCATGATTCTTTTGAACATGTCGTACTTTAGATATTTTGTTCAAAGTGTATTTGTTGATGCATTAGATATTTTATCCACAGTTGTGCACCTATCCTTTATGACGCTTTTCTCTCTCCTCCTTTCTTTCATAATTTCTGTAACACATCTGTCATTGAGGTATTAGCTTTCTCTCTCCTCTTCCTTTGATTTCATTCGAATTTGATCATAATTATTCAAACTCTTTCAAATAATTTGATGTAAGATGATTATATTTGTTGGATTTTCTGCAATTATTGCTTCATTCCTCCATTTTCAAGCCTCTTCTTGCTAGTTCTTGCTGTCAAACCCCTCAACTGGATTTCATTTTCTTAGTTTTTTAATGTTTATCTCTTGAAATATTTAATTTTATTTACAAAATAGGAAACAAAAATCACATAAGAAAATGTTGGAAAAATAAAATGGAAAAAAACTCTTTAATTTCTTCAACGAAAGAAAAAAAAAAAAGGCAAATGAGAAGCTCAAGCACCGTATTGTGTTGCAAAATACTGTGTAGAAAATAGTATTAGTTCATTGATGAAGGATTGTCATGAGGTGGCTAGTCCATCAATAATTGACGCGGCCGACGCAATTACCACCACAAACAGCACCTCCGCCGCAACAAACACACTCGACATCAGAACTACTAATTACCATTATCAATGGGTTTCGTTCTTTTATGTGTTTCTCTCACCTCAAGTAACCCCAAGAGATTCTGGAATTTCCTCCACATTCATTGAACTCGAGGGAGAAAGAAGGTGAGATTTTCAGGAATTTCTTGTATTATTAAAAAATATATACTTCTTCCGTTTTTTTTTAGATGTTACACTTTCAAAAAT
The DNA here is from genome assembly GCF_026745355.1 of Beta vulgaris subsp. vulgaris. Lineage (NCBI taxonomy): Eukaryota > Viridiplantae > Streptophyta > Magnoliopsida > Caryophyllales > Amaranthaceae > Beta > Beta vulgaris. The sequence continues at coordinate 9,106,759 of NC_079204.1, forward strand.
TGTGGTTTTTTAGGCAAAAATTAGAGGAGTGATTAGGAGAGAATAAGTATAGGGGATTAAAGGGGTGGGGACCATTGCACATGGGGAGTTTAAGGGAAAGGAGGAGAGAGAAAAGAGGGACCACTAGTTGGTTCCCTCCCAATTCTAGCCGGCTGAGGAGAGAGAAAAGTGGGGGAGCCAATTTTTTTTTGGCACCAAATTGTTTTCCCTCCAAAATTTTCACAAAGCTGAAAATTTGCAAAAAATTTATATTACCCAATTTCAAAGTTACTTTAAGCATACCATAATCATACTCTATCCTCTATATAAACCCCCAACATTAAATGGGGGCTTATTTCCCAAAATGAGGAGAGAGAAAATATTGTTTAGCACCATGGTTTAGTTTTTTTACAAAAAATCAGATTAAACCCACAATTCACTGCACACACATTGCACATGATTAATTACAAAAAAAATCCTACTTAATTAAGAACTGAAGTTTCCACAAAAAACTTCACACTTCAGTCTTCAAAAAATCTGGTCCAACTTATAAACAGATGGGGTCAGCAGATGATGGAGGAGCAGGGGAGTTTTGCCTTCAAGAGCTGCTGGAAATAGAAGGCGTGGAGGATGAGTTGCTGATGCATGAGATGTGGACACATTACAACAGTGATGGTGATGATGACACAGAGGATGATGATGGAGGTACAGCAGCAGCAGATGGCATTCAATCAGACCAACCAAATCAGCAGGGTAACCCACAACAACAAAACACAGAAATAGAAAACAATGTAAGTTCATCAAGCCAAAAACCACATTTAACTTTAACAAAAAGAAGAATGTTGGTTGATGACCTACTTACCTCTGAAATAAATGGTAAATTTGCATAGGGTTTAAAAACATAAATAGCAAAAAAACATGGCATAAGTAGGATGACATTAGATAGGATAGGGAAAGATGCCAAAAAACAGAGAGAAGCTGGGCATGCCATAGATGTGAGAAACAAAAAAGCAGGAAGATGTGGTAGGAAGCTTAAAGTATATGATGACAAATGACTTCAGTCAGTCCCACTTAATCTGAGGACAAGTATAAGGGCATTTGCTGGAATCTTAAAATCCCCCCTCCACTGTTTACAGTCTATTGAAACGGGGCAAGCTGAGAAGTCACACTAGCAGCACCCACCCAAAACTGACTGAAGATCATAAGATTCAAAGAATGAAGTGGGTGTTACAACACATATTACCAGCAACAAGGACACAACCACCTAAATTTGTTGACATGCAAAATGTTGTTCACATAGATGAGAAGTGGTTTTATTTAAGTCCAGATATGAGAAGGTTTTATTTGCTTCCTGCTGAAGATGACCCTTATAGTTGCTGTCAGTCCAAGAGGTTTAAGATAAAAGCCATGTTCATGTGTGCCACATCTAGACCTATTAAGGACAGTGAGGGAAGGATGATACATGATGGGAAATTTGGTATCTACCCTTTTGTTGAGTATGCAAGAGCTAAGTATTCAACAAAAAACAGAAGGGCAGGTACTATGTTGACAAAGGCAATTGAAAGTGTTACACTACCAGTTATGAGGGATATGATAGTTAACACTATCATACCTGCCATAATGAGGAATTGGCCAGAAGGTGTGTCCAAAGAAATCTACATACAACAAGACAATGCTAGACCTCACATTCATGCATCAGACCCACAATTTATTGCAGCAGCAACTCAGAATGGATTCAATATCCAACTCATCAATCAGCCAGCTCAGTCCCCTGACTTAAATGTGCTAGACTTGGGGTTTTTTAGAGCAATTCAGGCACTACAATATCAATCATTTCCTAAGAACCTAGATGAACTGATTTTAAGAGTGCAGGACTGTTATGATATCTTTGACCCAGAAGTTTTGAAGTACACTTGGTTGCAATTACAATATGTTATGGTAGAAATACTAAAGTGCAAAGGGGGGAACAATTTCAAGAATCCACACCATGCAAAGAGAAAGTTAGAGAGATTGGGATTACTTCCAGAAAATGTAACAGTGGACCAAGCTGTGATAGATGAGGCAGTTACATACTTGAATGAGAGGTTTGTGAATGTAGGAGAAGCATTTGACTACTTAGATGCACATCAAGAGTAGAATGAGCAGAAGATGTGGCAAGTTATTTTTGAACATAACTACACTGTGTATGAAGGATGCAAGCATTTAATGAAGGAACATAACTTTTTGGTATATATCTAGTATAGAAGAAGATGAAGGATCTACTTGCACAAATACACAGGATCTACTTTTTGTTAAAGATTATGGACAACATGAAGCAACACTTCTAAGCAAACCAGAAAGTTTTGGGGGGTTCTTGTTTAGTTATTAGACTATTTTGTACATGTTCAAGGACTGGTTTGTATAAGCAGTGATGCAAGCATTTAATGAAGTCAAGCAATTATGGTTGTTTTTATTCTTTTGCATGTCAACAAGTTTAAATTAAGGTGTGTGTTTTTAAAATCCATCAGGGTTAATTCAATGGCTCATTGAGGAAGCAATGGATGATTTAAACCTCAACTTATTGGTTTAACACCAATAAGGAGCAAATCATCTATTGCTCTTCAAGCCCAATGTATGAGTCCCTTCATCATTTGGATTTTACTTTTTAAAATACATTTGGGACTCAAGGGGGGAAGCAAGAGGGACTCATTGTGTAAACAGTGGGGGACTTAACTTAACTCAGCACCCAAAAACAGAAGGCAACCAAAAAACACAAGGCAACCAAAAACAGAAGTACATCATTAGCCATTGTTCATCCTCAAACCTCCTATCCAAACCAACACCCATAGGCTTCCCAAAAATACATGCCAACCACATACACAAGGCAACCAAAAACAGCCAACCAAAATACACAATCCAACCAAAAACAGAAGCCTACCAAAATCAGAACCCAACCAACACTTTCATAGGCAACCAAAAACAGCCAACCAAAATATTCATAGGCAACCAAATACACAATCACAAAAAAATATTCATCCCAATCAAATACACAAGGCAACCAAAAATAGCCAACCAAAATACAAAATCCAACCAAAAACAGAAGCCTACCAAAATCAGAACCCAACCACCACTTTCATAGGCAACCAAATACACAATCCAACCAAAAAATATTCATACCCAACCAAATACACAATCCAACCAAAAACAGAAGCCAACCAAAAATAGAAGCCAACCAACAGATTTATAGGCAACAAAATATATTCATAGGCAACCAAAATATATTCATAGCCAAAAAATAATAGCCACCAAATAACCCATATACAACCATATTAAAAGGCAACCAAATACACAATCCAACTAAAAACATAAGCCAACCAAAAACAGAACCCAACCAACAGATTTATAGGCAACCCCAAATCAGACCCCAAGCAACATATTTATAGGCATCCAAAAACACAATCCAACCAAAATAATATCATAGGCAACCAATAATAGGCAACAGCAAACCAATAGGAATTTCAGGGACTCAAATTAACTAAAAGGCAACGAAAAACAGAAGGCAATTAAAAGAGTTAGGATGATAGAACCTCAGGGAGTCAAAGTACTCTCCTTTCTCCTGATAGGAAGCAATGAGTATCAGGATCAAGTTCTGATGAAGTGCAGGGACTCATTGGAATTTCAAGTTCACCCCCACCATCCTCAGCCTCCTCATCATCCAGCAGTTCTTCAACCACATCGAACACCTTAAAACCCCCATCGGACTCAACATACATAGCATAAACAGTGCCTTCATCGTCGTAGACGTTGAAGGACTTAGAAGCACAACCCAAACACTGACATCTGTCCTTCCTCTTACACCCCACAATTTCCTTATCCTTCTCCTTCCCCTTATCCTTCTCATTCTCCTTCACTTCTTGAACTTTACCATTTTTCCCAACAGTGTAAAAACACGGAGCCTTTAAAGCACAAACAATCTCATGGGTAGAACGGAGAATTTCCTTACCTTTTCCCCATCCCCTTCTTCCTCAACCCTAGATCTAGGCCTCAACCTCTGTGAAATAGGTCTGGGGTCAAAGATCTTCTTAACTTGGGGACTCATTTTTTTAGGGTTGGAAGAAGAAGAGGGACGGAATTCCCTTGGTAACCCGTAACCTGATAAAACTCATCAACCACCACACCCAAAGCCTTGAAGGCATAAGGGCGAAGCAAGTGCTTTGCATCTCCACTGTCATAGAGCCTCCTTGGCCAAGGAGACCCAGTCTGCAATGCAAGCATCAACTCGCGAATAGAGTCAGACTCATCAGCGTCGTCAGTTTGGAACAAGGCGTCAACAAGGGTTGGAGGTCAGACACAAAATTCTTCGGCATTTTTCTAGGGTTTTTTTCAAGAACTTTTGAGGGGAGATTTGAAGAGAAATCGAAAGTTTCAAGAGAAGAATGGAGAAATCGAAAGTTTTAAGGGGAGATTTGAAGAGGAAGTGAAGAAATCTAGAGAGAGAAAATGAAGTACAGTAGAGAGAGGAAGAGAAGATCAGAAGAGGAGAAATGAAAGTGGAGAGAGAGAAGATGAATTTCGTAGTTTTAGGGTTAGGGAATTGGAGTGGTTGGGGAAGAACTTTAATGGGGGGGATGAATCAGTTGGGGGAGGGGCGTTGAATCTATTAAATTATCATGGGGAAGATGAAAAGGTAGTTGGGGGTTTTAATTTTGGTGGGAATGGTTAAAATCTGATTAGATTAGGTAGGGATTTAATAGGGTAGATTAAGAGTGTTTTAATTTTTAAATGGGTAGTTAGTAAGGGTAATATGGACATTTCACAAGGCAAAAGTTACTAAATAAGGAAATTTTAAAAAGTGTAACATCTATTTAAAACCATGCAATTTTAGGAAAGTGTAACATCTAAAAAAAAACGGAGGAAGTATATAAATTGTGCAACACCTAAGTAATCCCAAGAGGTGATTTTCGCTTTAAAAGAACTCTCTTCAACGCTATACATTATAACGTTTCTCATAAGCTACCTAAACACTATTTAAAACTCTAAATAATATTCCAACCTTTATTATGTCAAATACTTAATTAGTATTTTGACTTGGTCAAAGCTAGTTAAAGAGATGGTATCGAACATAAGGGTGTTCAGCGTGTTCATAAATATCTGACCTGGTTATTCCGATTCGATTTTCCGGGTGTCCAATTTGATTTTAGTTTTTCGGATTGGAATTTTTCATCTTCGAATATCCAAAACATCGAATTTTTCGGACTTTCAAATTTTTGATCCGAAATATCCGTTTTCAAGTCAGGATGTCCGAAATATCTTATGATCTAATCTGATCAGAAACTTATTTTATAAGTTTTTCTTCTGAAATTTTTAATTTTTTTTGGATAACCGGGTGATTTGAAATTTCGAACATCCAATCCGTTCTTATCCAAAAAAATTCTGAACTGATTCAGATCATATTTTTCCCGAATCTAAAAATATCAAATCGGTTTTGAAATAAACACCCTAGTCGAACAGGTCCATAATTAATCAGTTGACAATGTTATCAAACAAAATTCTAAGAGTTATGGGCGAGTTTGATTTACTTGTGTCTACTTTGTTTTTTTATATAACCATATGAGCCACGAACAGGGGCGGATCCAGGATTCTGGATGAGGGGTAGCATAATGTTGCGATAGTATATGATAAAAAAAACCTATGAAAATCTATGTCATAGTTGTTATGCTCTGTAAAACTAGCAAACTTATATCACACTCCCAAAGATGAGTTCTTAAAATTGGAGACTTGTGCAACAATGATTGATTCAAATCCCGAAGCAAACTCCTGACCAGCAACCTGCACAAAAGGGACCCACCCTGGAGGTTTGGGTGGTATTTCCCCCTCCGAAGCTTAAGTCAGACGTCAGGGATGTAAAGGAACTTTTAGAGAGAGAAAGTAGAGAGAGAGAGAAGAATTTATGACAGAGTAACAGTACTATGCTCTGGAAAACGTACCTTTCACCCTGAAATCAAGGACTATTTATACTGTTTGAAATGACTGATGTGCCTTGATGTCACCCTAATTTGGGAGCATCTGATTGGCTAATTTAAAGTAGCGGGACACGTGGCAGTAATTGATTGGTCAGCACACCTCACTTTCATAAAAAGGTGTAGATCATTTTTACTGGGCCTAAGTACGATTTTTGGGGCCAGAAGAGGGGCCTCTAGTACATTTTCTTCAGAGTAACGTACTTTTAGGCCTGCCACTTCCAGACCCTTTGTACTTTTACCTCTCTGCATGCATGCCACATGTAGGGCTCTGATAGGGCCACGTGGCAGCACGATAGCCGTTGATTTTTTAGGCTACAACATTTGCCCCTTAAAAGAGGGAGTTATTATCTTTTGGGCGCCAAGACGGTTAATCTTCCTCTTTTAACCGACCTGAAACTGCCCTTCCCCTTTATTCAAAAAAGAGGCGCGATTTTGCCGGTCTCCATAGGTCAACCCTAGGCACAACGGTTACTTTTCACCGGATGAGGAGGTCATTTTCACCCCTCTATAAATATGTGCCTTAGTCGCTCCTGGAGTCATTTTAACATCGCTGAGAAATTTTCTAGAGAGAGAGACTCTGCAGATTTTTACTGAGCTTTTAGAGATAAGAACAACTCCCGTCCAAGTTCTTACTGTGCTCGTCCGAGACCTCAAGTCATTTTTGACGTTCGTCCGAACTTTCTTCTACAGGTATATTCTCAACTCTTTTTCTTGTTTGCACACATATTTTAAGAAAATGGATTCGTCCTCTTCCTCGAATAATTCCGGCCGCTCAAGGGTTGGTGCTAACCCTAGAACAGAGGGCCTAACTTCCTCGGCATCTTCTAGAGTTGGTCCTATCTCGGCCGGGCATGCATTCTTTATCTTTAGCCATGGACGGCAAAGTCAGACGACCCAGTCTTTACCTGTACAGGGTAATCTGGCGCGTGTCAAGCAAACGGCTCGCATCAGAAGAGGGGTTACCATGCCGGCCTCTAGCTCCGAAAGAGAGGAATCCACAGGGCGAATTCCGGCCAAAGGGGAACGAGAGACCCAAAGCGCTCGTCCTGCCAATCAAACTCCTTCTCCTGAGCATGCCGAGGTGGAACCAGAAATCAGGGGCTTCCCAGAAGCCAGCTCGTCCATGCACAGGACGATCTCAGATGAGCCGAGGACGGCTAGCTCCTCTAACCCCGCTAGTGGCTCAGAGGAGCCGTCAACCACTTCGTCTGAAATAAGACGGCAGCTAGGCCCCCTTTCTGATCCTAGGTTTATCCTGGCCGATAACACTTGGCTGGGACGATTAGGCTCGGACCTTAGACCTTTTTCAGTGGCTATGCCCATGCCCGGCTACCACTTCGTCCTTCCCGGCCGAGATGACACTATTTTCAGTGCTACTCCCGGCCATTTTGCAATTTATCGGTTGGCATTAGATGCCGGCCTTCGCTTTCCCTTCACCCTTTCATCAACCAACTTCTTCATTACTACGGCATAGGACATAATCAGCTTGCCCCTAACTCTTGGCAAAACATCCTTACCTTTCTGGCCGTCTGCAACTTAAAGGGAAAGGACCCTTCTCTGGCCGCTTTTACCCATATTCACTATGTTGCCAAGGTCCCTAGGACCATTGAAGGAAGCTGGCTGAGCGTGTGCAATCGTCAAGGATTCTTGACGTCTTGGGATAAGACTTCCAAGATGCACTCATGGAAGGGCGAGTTCCTCTTCGTCCAGGCGCCCAGCAAAGCGGTGGCAAACCGCTTCGGTATTTTAGCCGGTCAACCACAACACTGGACGGATGGCCTCATATCTGGAACTGGAGAGTAACTCTGCCGAAGAGATGGTGGAGTACTTCCGGATTTCGGAATATACTATGGAAGATGTTTCTTTCAAGGGTCCGTCCAATTGGATTCCTTTAAGGAAATGTTTTACCATGATAACTTCCTAGTCGCTGCCGGCTTGCGCAGGACGAGGAAGAGGTATATCAACTAAGAATCTTCTAAGTAAAAATTTCTAGACTTGCTTATCATTCGTCCAACACTCGTTTCATTCCCTTTTGCAGATTCAGCCAGGAGCAAACTAAGGAAGTCTTGGATAGGAGACATGAGCTCATCCAGATTTGCGGACACTCTATGGAAGGAGTACAGTAATCAGGTGCCGAAAAGAGGGCCGACACTCTGGTAAGTTATTGTATAATTTTTTTTTTTTTTTTTGACTGGCCGGTCTGCTTCTTTGAAGGGTAACCCGTCAAGATGGAGCCTGGACGATTTGTCTATCCATGGAGCAATTCGTCCAGAGGAATACTGGACGAGCTATCTTCTAAGAACAACTCGTCTAGGTTGATTCCTTGACGGCTTGCCTCTTCGGGGGCAGTCCGTCTAAATAGCATTGGACGAGCTACTTCACCTGAAGAGCAACCCGTCCTGGTTGATACCTTAACGGTTTGCCTCTTCGGGGGGCAATCCGTCTAGCATAGCGTTGGACGAGCAACTCATTTGAGGAGCAACCGTCCTGGTTGATACTTGACGTATTCTAATCTTTTTCTTTTTCAGAAAAATGCCCCAACCTCTAAGGCTTTGGCCGAAAAAGCCGCAGCGAAGAAACGGCCGGCCGACCAGTGAAGCCCCTCCTCAAAAAAGGCAAAGGGCTTTACTGCTAAGAAGAAGAAGACCACACGGCCGGTTCCCAAGGTCGTGATCGACCTACCGGCCAAGGAGGAGGCCAAAGAAGAGCCGGCTGAAGTTGACTCCCGGGCCCTCGTGGCCTATACTGGTCCGGCCGAGCAACCCACTCCTTCGCAACCTGACGAGGTGTGTTTTGGACGATGCTGGACAATCTTCTCAGCCGGACGCGGCTGTGGACGGTCCGCCTTTCTGGGCCAGTGGCCCAACTGGTAGGCCAGATGCCGGCTGCTTATAGGACGGCTTCCCGTTCTTCTGGTGAGTCTTACTATTCCAACGTAGTTAGAACACTACGGGTTGGCGGGCGTCCGATGAGTCCGTCCAACAAACAGACCGTGGTTATTCCCATCAGGTGTACTGACGAGTCTAACCTTTCAGATAAAGGGAAGGGTCCAGCTGTTGACGGCTCCCAGCCTCTATGACGATGAATCTTCTCCAGCTTTTGGAAAGATGTCGTCTGAACGCGAGAAGCTCAAGACGGAGCTGTTCAAGTGCTTTCCCGAACCTTATATTAAGGGGTTAAGGGGAGCATCGTCTAGGCATGTAGGTTACATGTCTCAGCTTGCTGCCGAGGTACATCTTTTCTCTTAGACGCTTATGTTTTATACTTGGCATTTATTTACTTCTTTTTCATCCGTCCTGACATGCCTTATCCTTTCATGTTTTCAGCTTTTTGCTCGCAGCATGATAACAGAAGACTGGGCAAAGGAGCTCAGAAAAGAAAACAAAAAGCTCGTCCAGATGTGACGGCGGCCGCTGACATGCCAGTTTGCTATGGCCCAGCAAGAGGTGTTGCATCAGCAGACCAAGATTGCGCTGGAAAAACGGTCGCCGAGCTGGAGTCTCAGATCAAAGTCTACCTTCTTCGGTTGACGGAGATGCTAGACGAACGGGCCTCATTGGAACGTGTTCTGACGGACGAGAGGAATTCAGTCATGACGATGGCTGCTGATTTCTTCAAGGAGAACCTCGTCCTGAAGGTCAAGAACCAAGCCCTTCGTACTGAGGTTGCAGAGACCGTTGCTGGCGCCAAAGAGGCTATGAACACCGTCATAGACACCTCAAAGGAATGGGCGTGCAAGCTTTTGGCATGATGGCCGAAGAGGAGGATATCCCCAGATATACTCGTCGGCTGGAGTTCCAAGAGGCTTTGCATAAGGCGACATCTCGGAGCCGACCCTCCCGTCTTTGAAGAATCCTGAGGATGAAGAGGGGAGGACGATGCAGAGGCCCAGGATGAAGAGGACAATGATCCTCCTGCCGCTTAGTTCTTTGTTGTATCTTGGCCGTGAGCCACTTGTAATTTTTCTCCTTTTGTACTTAGATGAATTTAGGTTGTAATCATCTTTTTTACATTTATGAAAAGCTATCTTTTTCAATCTCTCTTGTTCTATGCTTTACTGTTTTTGACGCATTGTCTGACAACTCCATTATTATACCAAGTACAAAAGCAGTTCGTCATAACATTTTGGCCGATTCATCAACATTCATTAATGCCAAGTATAAAAGTAATTCGTCAATCATTTTTATTGACCCAGTAGCTCTTTTCTGGACGTTCATAACCAGATGCTCAAGCAAAGACTTGCTTTTAATTTTTGGATTTTAAAAACTGCCAAGTATAGAAGTTTGCTCGGCCAGAACCTGGGTGCCGTTCGTCATTGGACAAAGACTTAGTCAATTTATAAATTATGCCCCTATATGCCCCCTTCTTGGACGAAGAGTTTTTATAACTTTTCCCCGTTCAAGAAGGAGTTAAGAAGATAATTTTTAATTTAAACAACTAGGACGAGCGGTTTATGCCGAAGCAACTCGTCCAGGCTAATATTCTGACGGGTTGCCTCTTTGGAGAGCAATCGTCAGACATGACTGAGTCTGTTGAAGAGCAATCGTGAATATGTTGGACGACTGATTCTTGGGAAAAACTCGTCCATCTTTGTGAAATCATGAAATAACTTGTTCCTTTACTAAGGTTGTTATTTCGAAGTTTGTGGCTTTTGGACGGAGAGCAAGATACCTTTACTAAGGCGTCCTATTTCCAGCCGACCTTGTTCAGGAGATGTTTAACTCTTTAAGTAAACAACCGGCCAAATCTGACATGTTTTATCCGTTTAAGGATGATAACATGTTCAGCCGAACTCCTAATGAAAGGTGCATTGTCTTTTTGCTTTGTAAAATTAGTTAGCTTTTGACGACAGTATGTAACTTAAGCAAACAATTAAAACAAAGTCATAAAGAAGTAGAATTGTATTATATGAAGTTTGCTTGACGGATAGTCAAGATACATGTCTACATTCTACTTTTTCATTGTAATGCATTAGTAAAAGATTACAATTTTGCTGGGTGGTCTAAACAAAGTATTTCTTCAAAGTGTCAGAATTCCACGTCCTAGGAATAGGACGTCCGTCCAATCCTTCAGACGAAAGGTCCATTCTGAACGACTTCGATTATCTTATAGGGTCCTTCCCAGTTAGGAGTAAGCTTGCCTAACTCTTTGGCTCGGCCGACCGCTTCCATTTTTCTTAGGACGAGATCTCCCATCTTTAACGGACGTCTTGCAACTCTTTTGTTGAAGTCTCTTGCCATTCTTAACTTATATAGTTGCATCCTCAGCAGAGCATTGCCCCTGACTTCAGGAACTAAGTCCAAAGCCGTCCTAAGAGCTGCCCAGTTAGCATCTTCTGAGTACATCATTACTCTTAAGGTGGGTTCTCAACTTCAATAGGAAGGACAGCCTCAGAGCCATAAACCATCATAAAGGAGTCTCTCCGTGGAATTCTTGGCCGTGTCCTTATTGACCATAAGACCAGCTGCAATTCTTCTACCCAAAGCCCCTTTGCATTGTCCAACTTCTTTTTTATCCGGCCGAAAGATCTTGTTAAAAGCCTCCACTTGCCCATTAGCCTGTGGATGAGCTACTGCTGCAAAGTGAGCTTTGATTCCTTGGTCAGCCAACCATTGACGAAGCTTGGTGTTTCAAATTGCGGCCCATTATCAAAGACGATGACTGGGGCATGCCAAACCTTGTAATCAAGTTCTTCCAGATGAACCCTTTGACCATTGGTGGTGATGCCCCTTAATGCTTCAGCTTCAACCCATTTTGTAAAGTAGTCTACAGCTACTATTACAAATTTCTTCTGGCCGGCAGCAATAGGGAAAGGCCCAAGGATGTCCATCCCCCATTTAGCAAAGGGAAGAGGAAAGAGAATGGGCGTCAAGTAATTGGACGGCTTTTGATGATATTACCATGCTTTTGGCAACTATCACACTTCTTGGCATAGAGAGTGCATCTTCTTTTAAGGACGGCCAAAATAGCCCGTCCTGAGAGCCCTTTCTGCCAAAGCTCTTCCTCCAATGTGAGAAGCACAAGCTCCCTCATGCAACTCCTTCAAAACGTCCAGACCTTCCTTTCGGCTGATGCACTTGAGAAGAGGCCGATTATAGGATTTTTTGTATAGAGTCTCATTCCACAATTCAAACCACTTGTCCCTTGCTTTCACATACTTGGCTTCATGGATCAAGAGGCAGACGGCCGGTTTTCTTGAATCAATGATTGGACTCATCCACTCATCTCCGGCTGAGAAACAAACTTCTCCGGCCTCAATGCTCTTGGCCGCCTTGACCTCCCAAAAGACTGTTCTAGGAACATCTCCTTCAGCCGAGCTGGCCAGTTTAGAGAGGGCATCAGCTTGATGGTTTTCCGATCTGGGCACCTGATCTAGGACGAACCTCTTTAAAGACTTGATCTCTCCTTGACCAAATTCATATACTTGCTCATGGACGCTTCTTTGCATTCAAACTCACCATTGACTTGACTGACAACCAGCAGAGAGTCAGTTTTAGCTTCAATTTCCAAGGCCCCAGCCGCTTTGCACATTTTTATGCCGGCTAAGAGAGCTTCATACTCTGCTTCATTATTGGACGCCTGGAATTTGAACTTCATAGCATATTCAAACTTATCCCCTTCTGGAGATTGAAAAATGATTCCTGCCCCACAGCCGTTGGCAGTTGAGGATCCGTCCACCATAAGAGTCCAATGACGCCTTCCTGCTGCCGGATCCTGGACGCTTTCTATCGTAGGCCGAGTAAGCTCTACAATAAAATCAGCCAAAGCTTGGCCCTTGATTGCCTTTCTAGGCTCAAATGTTAAATCAAACATATTAAGCTCAACAGCCCATTTTAACATCGGCCAGAGCATCCATCTTATGCAACACTTGCCTAAGCGGCTGATCTGTATATACAAGAATGCTGTGGGCAAGAAGTAAGGCCTTAACTTCCGGCTGCCATCAGCAAAGCCAGCCGAATTTTCATGGACGAATATCTGTTTCTGCATCTTTAGCACATGGCTCACAAAATAGACGGGTATTTGCACCGCGTCTCTTTCAGCCAAGAGGACTGCACTTACTGCGAAGGGTGATACAGCCAGGTATACATACAACTTCTCACCTTCGGCCGGACTGATCAGCCTAGGCAGCTGCCGAAGATGATCTTTTACTTGCTGAAGCGCCACCTCAGCTTCTTCCGACCACTCAAACTTGGCATTCTTCTTGATAGTAGCAAAGAAATGGTGACATTTGTCTCCTGATTTTGAGAGAAACCGTCCAAGAGCAGCCAAACAGCCCGTCAACCTCTGAACTTCTTTGACTTGGACGGCGAAGACATATTCATAATAGCTGAATTTTGTCGGGATTTGCCTCAATCCCTCTCTGATCAACCAAAAATCCCAGAAATTTCCCAGCAACTACACCGAACACACATTTCTGCGGATTAGCTTCAACTTAAATTTCTCAAGTGAGGAAGGTTTCCCTCAGATCGTCCAGATGATCTTTCTCTTCTTTACTCTTGACGATCATGTCGTCGATATAGTTCCATATTTCGGCCAAGCTGGGCTGAAATACCGTATTAATGAGCCTCTGAAATGTAGCTGGAGCATTTCTTAGGCCGAAAGGCATCCTGAGCCATCCATACAGCCCTTTCTCAGTAAGAAGGAAGTCTTATCTTGATCATCCGGCCACATAGGAATCTGATGGAAGCCAGATAGGCGTCCATAAAGCTCAGCAGGGCATGGCCGGCCGTGAATCAACCAGACGATCAATTTTAGGCAAGGGAAGCTGTCTTTAGGACAAGCCTTGTTCAGATCCGTATAATCAACGCACATTCTCCATGTGCCATTCGGCTTTGGAACCATTACAACATTGGCCACCCAATCTGGGTAATATGTTTCTCGGATGAACTTAGACTTGAGCAGCTTTTGGACTTCTTCATCAACGGCCTTATTTCTGGCCGGCCCCAGATGCTCTTCTTTCTGGCCGAATAGGCTTTTGCCCGGCTTCATGTTGAGCTTATGGACGGCCACTTCAGATCTATCCCAGGCATCTCTTCTACAGCATAGGCAAATACGTCCTCAAATTCTCGCAGCAACGCAACTAAGGCGTCCTGAATCTCTAATCTCAATACGGACCCAATTTTCAATGTCCTTTCTGGACGTTCTTGATTTAAGCAAATCTCTACTGGACTCTCCACCGGTTCTGGACGTTCTAGTCCCAGACCCATTATAGCCATAATCTCAGATGAATGCTTTTCTTCTTTAATTGCTAAACACTTCCTCTTCTTGCTAGGCAAAATCATGGACGGATTGTTCTCAAGAGGAGGCATTTCTTGAGCCTTCTCAGTTTCTTGCCTGAGCTCAACAATCTGGCCTTTAACCTTCTTAGCTGAATCATCTTCTCGAGTCTTTGGACACTCTGTCTTCTCCTTCCAAGATGATGGTTTGAGTGTGGTGAGATAGCAATCTCTGGCAGCTTGCTGATTTCCATAAAGGGATCCAATCTTCCCACCATCACATTCAAACTTCATCAGCATTAAATGGGTCACAATGACGGCCTTGATGTGATTTAAGGTAGGTCGTCCGAGAATGACATTATAAGCTGTCAAGTCTCGTACTACCAAAAATTTCACAAAAAGCGTTTGGCCGCATCTTTTTCTCCAACTCTGACGGGCAATGTGACGGTTCCCATAGGTGTATGACTCCTCCGCCAAAACCGATTATAGGATGATTGACTGGCATCAACTCATTTTTGTCAAACTTTAAGCGGGACAAACAATCAGCACTGATTATATCAGTGGAGCTTCCTGTATCAATCAGAATCCGCCTAACCCTAAGGTTGGCAATCTTCATTTCCACCACTAGCGATCATCATGCGGCGTCCTTATCTTCCCTCGGTCCAGCTCGCTGACCACTATTTTTGGAAAAGGATCAGACTCGGCCTGCTTTGTGAGCATAACCTGGCTGAGTTCCCTCAAATAGTTTTTGTGGCCACGATTTGTTGGACCTCCAGCCGCAAATCCTCCTGAGATAACCATTACACGTCATCATCCGTGCTATCTCCGTCCATTTTTCTTCCCTGACGGTTATCCCTTTTCTGAAACTTCCTTCCTGACGAGGGAGGTAATTGTTCATTTTTCCTTTTCGAGCCAACTCTTCTAACGCTCGCTTCAAATGCTTGCATTCATTGGTTTCATGCCCACAATCTTTGTGAAAGTGACAATACTTGCTCTTGTCTCTGTTACGGTAAGGCGTCTTCATCTCGGCCGGCGCCTTTAGCTCATGCTGATCTTTTATTTCCATCAAAATGGAATATTGATCTTTGTTGAACTCTATTGGTTCAGCTGAGGCCGCCGCTCTGACCGCCTACTTCTCTTGGACGAGGTGGTCATAGAAGTCATTGCCCAAGTCTCAGCCTTCTTGGGCGGATTCTTTTTTGGCTGAACAGCTTCTTCAGCTTTCTTCACTTCTGGCTGCTTAGCTTCAGCACAAACCTCTGTGGCATGGATGAATGCTTCAGCCTCCCTCAATGCTTCCGTCAAAGTAGTGATTTTCTTCTTCACCAAATCAAACTTAAAACTTCCTGGCCTTAGGCCTCTGATGAAGGCGTCAAACGCCACACCGCATTCAGATCTTGGATCTGCAATGCTCTAGATTAAACCTCTTCACATAACCTCTCAAGGCTCCTTAGGACCTTGGATGACCTTTCCCAGGTGCATGCTTGTTTTTTGTTCTTGACGATTAGCCACAAAGTGACTGGTGAATAGAATGCTAAGTCTCAGTAAAATTGTTCACTGAGTTAGGTGGCAAGTTGTTAAACCATTTTTGCGCTACCCCTTCAAAGTAGCTGGAAAATTCTTACACCAAGTAGCATCGTCCACCCCTTGGACATACATCTGATGCTTGTAAGCTGATAGGTGATCGTCCGGATCAGTAGTTCCGTCAAAAGGTTCAATGGTTGGGAGCTTAACCTTTGGGAAAGGAGGGGACTCCATGATCCTGGCCGAGAAAAGAGTGGGCCAATTGATCTGGAGTGCCGCCACCTGCCCCTCAATGGGTATGTGCTCCTGACGGTACTCTTTCAAAACCGGATTAGATGAGGTGTTAGCTAAGGCTTGACGCCTGTACACCATAGGCTGCAAACTGTCTTCTCTTGCCTTGGCTGGAAAGCTGATGGACCACGGCTTCGCACCACTGTTCTGGACGGGAGCCTTAAGGACGGATCCTTCATATATGGCGTGGAGCCAGAGGCCGAACGCTGCTGCGCTGCCGCCCTCTTGGCCTCCAAGTACTCCCTGGCATCAGTCTCCATCATGTGACCAGTAGGAGGGATATTATCTGCTGGACGGACCACCAGTTTCCAGTCCATCTTCCTCCTAGAATCACTGACTGCTGGCTGCTTTCCTTTGGAAGGCGCCTAGTCAATTCTGGCCGAGGTGGCCGACTAGGTCCTGGACGACCCTCCTGGGATCGCCCTTTGAGTGGCGCAGCTGCCTCTTCTCTCGGACTCATCTGAAAAAATAGCATGTTGTCTTAATCTGCTCTTCCATAACAGCGGCCATCCTGGCCTGGAAGTCATTAATACATTTTCCAAATGACCAGCAGTCACTGGACGGTCAAGATTTTCTTGGATGACTGGAGTTACAGTCCTACCCTCAAGGTGAACGGCAGCATGGCCCTGATCCCTGCCTCGAGGTGGTCTCTCGTCATCAACGGTATCATCCACCTGAACTCTAAAACTTCTGTTCCTTGCCACATTCGAAGAGTGACAGTCCGTCATTGTTGCGTCTCCCCACAGACGGCGCCAAATGTTATGCTTGTAAAACTAGCAAACTTATATCACACTCCCAAAGATGAGTTCTTAAAATTGAGACTTGTGCAACAATGATTATTCAAATCCCGAAGCAAACTCCTGACCAGCAACCCTGCACAAAAGGGACCCACCCTGGAGGTTTGGGTGGTATTTCCCCCTCCGAAGCTTAAGTCAGACGTCAGGGATGTAAATGAACTTTTAGAGAGAGAAAGTAGAGAGAGAGAGAGAAGAATTTATGACAGAGTAACAGTACTATGCTCTGGAAAACGTACCTTTCACCCTGAAATCAAGGACTATTTATACTGTTTGAAATGACTGATGTGCCTTGATGTCACCCTAATTTGGGAGCATCTGATTGGCTAATTTAAAGTAGCGGGACACGTGGCAGTAATTGATTGGTCAGCACACCTCACTTTCATAAAAAGGTGTAGATCATTTTTACTGGGCCTAAGTACGATTTTTGGGGCCAGAAGAGGGGCCTCTAGTACATTTTCTTCAGAGAAACGTACTTTTAGGCCTGCCACTTCCAGACCCTTTGTACTTTTACCTCTCTGCATGCATGCCACATGTAGGGCTCTGATAGGGCCACGTGGCAGCACGATAGCCGTTGATTTTTTAGGCTACAACAATAGTATCCAAATAAAACCACCAAAGTATTTTAAAAGAAGAGAATCACAATAATTTAAAGATACTAGTTCACAATTTGAATTAAGCTCGAAAAGTCAAAGCCATTATTCTGTCATTTAGATAAAACTAACTTTTGTTGGAGAAGAACTTTGTTAGCTTGATTAAGTAGGAGGAAGACTTGGATTAGAACTATCTCCATTTTCATGAGCTATCGATTTTGGGGAAAAAAATTTAGTTCTCTGGTTTTTTTTTTCATGATTTTAAAATAAATTTATACCCCAATTGACCAAACACAAGAATTCACTAATTAACTGAACAAGTCATTTCTTACCTCCATTATAATTCAAAATTAGAAACGAAATAACAACCCTTGCTCGCAAATCAAAATTAACCAACACAATATCACAATATGTTTATATAGAAATTAGAATTCACTTGTCCAACTTATCAAATTCAAGGATCTACAAATCAACACAATTGATAAATAATGCAAGAGAAGCAAGACTTAACTAACTAACCCATTAGTAAAACTAGCAGTGGAGTTTTCTTGCCAACTGGACAATCAATTTCAGTATTTATACACACCTAATTTGTGAAAACATATACCACCAAAATTATTTCATATATATAATGCTTTGTTTTTCAAGATTAGCAAGTAAACAACTAATAAAATACAATATTTACTTGGCTGTGTTTGTAAGTTTGTAACCAGCCCTAAAACCAGAAAAATAACGCAGCCACAAGAATTTAAAGGAAGGTATGGGTTAAGTGAGAAGAGAGAAGTAGAAAATCAAGACATCCAAATACTCAGTGGCGGAGGTAGTGTAGGTCACGTGGGGTCACGTGACCCCGCGAATTTAAAAATAAACTTTAAGAATTTTCGTAAAAAAAAAAAAAAAAAATCTGCGCTGGAACTTCAACGCTAAGAAAGACCAACTTCAGCGCTCGAAAAGGGGAAACTTTCTCCCTCCTTCCTCTCCCAATAGTCATATTTTGTTCTCCCTCTTCTAATTTTCTCTCCAAAATCTTCAAAAAAGATTAAAGATGGAGGCTTTTTACTACTTAGTATTTGGATCTCTTGCTGCAATTGTGGCAATAATTGTAGTCTCATATGTTGTCTCATGATGGGTAATTCATAATTTTCTACCCACTTTTGATTTAGATCTTACTCTTGCATTTACCTTTTGTTTGATTTTCTGGAATTTGTGATTTTTTTCCCTGTTTTTTGCTTGATTTTGATCTTGTTTGAGGTTTGATCTGATTTTTTGAGTTATGCTGGATTGAATGTGTTATAATGTTGTTGGATCCTTGTTAGGTTTGAGTTATTTTCCTAGGATTTGTTTGTGCTGAGAATGGAAAAAAGTCGACATTTTGTTATATGGATCTCAGTGAAATTAAACAATGTTGTTTTAGGTTTTCAAGGTTGAATGTTAAAGAAGATATGGAAAAAAATCGCCGAGTAGGCGACCACCGCGGTAGTTTTAATTAATTTATAATTTTATATGATTATTTGGTTTCTTTATTATGTTATAGAGGAAGTAGTTTAATAATTAGTTCATATGTGTTAATTTGTATTAGATAATAATGAGTTAGATCAAAAAAATCAAAGGCAATGAGAAAAGAACCCGATTTGTGACAATATTTCTTTGCGTTGTAAAATTTTTAATATTAAATATCTTTTGTCTTTTTTGTGACCCCCCGATTCAAAAATCCTGGCTCCGCCACTGCAAATACTAATTAAACTGCAGCCACGCACGACGATAGAAGGGAGGCGAAAGTGATAGAATGGTTGTCTGAGATGCGCGGCCACGGTGAATGGCGAGTCGGCGTTGGATATGAAGATTGAAGTTCTAAGAGAGGAGAGAGAAAGGGTGAAGATTGAAGTTCTGAGAGAGGAGAGAGAAAGGGGAAAAGAAAGTAGCGGCTGGGAATAGGATACTGGACTTTCACAGTTACAGGCAAACCTACTATCCTCTTCCTTTTTCTCAATTTTTTTTATAAAAAAAAACAGGGGTAGCACTTGCTATCCCTTGTTACAACGTGGCTCCGCCACTGGCCACGAAGGCGATACAAAATACAAAGAATGGGAAAACGGGATTCGAACTTGTGACCTATCGTTCACAGCACCTTAATCTTAACTACTAGGCCAAGACATCCTTGGTACTTGTGTCTAATTTGTTAATATGAGCAATATAATGTTCTTGAATGATTTCCTACAATGTTCTTTTTGTTCCTAGGTTTTTTTTTTATGTTAGTGTTTCTAATAAATTTCAGTCTCTTTAATGGACAGTTTTTCTACCCATATATTGGGTTATATATATCTATCCATATATTGGATTAAATCTACTCATATGTTAGGTTTTATCTCTCTCCATGTGAGAGTTTGGAGAGTTTATTTTTAGTTTTTTTTATGTAATTTAAGAGGTTGATTTGATTGAATTTTGTGCGGCGTTGCAACAGATGTCAGTATTTTGTTTACAATCAGTTGAATGGAATCCAATTCTACTTCAAAACTGCAAAAGATCAATAGACCCCCTCGTAGAAGGCTGCGTTAGACAACAATGTGAAAAACAAGAGTTTTCAGAAATGTTGATCTACCTAACGATCGTGGTTTATATCATTTTGATATGTATGTGTTTAGTTCTGACTTTCATTGTAAGTGTCGTATAACTTTGAATCAATGAATTAATTTTAGTTTTTAAAACATTTGCTCAATGATCACATTAAGTACCTATTTATAATTATAATGAAAAGTCTTAGGTAGAAAGTTAAAAAACTTAAAGCATATGTTTATTTTTTCACCATATACCTGTAACAAATATTTTTTACACTATATATTCTTTCGACTTTTGAAATTCACCATATACTCCCCCACTTTTCAAAAAATACATTCACTTATCTTTAATGACTAACGGCGTTAAACTCAGTTAGTCATTAACTCCTAAACCTCCCTTTAATCCTAATTAATTAGCCTAATCCTAATCCTAACTCTAACACTAACCCTAACCATAACCCCTAATTTAATACCCTAACCACCCTTCCCCGCCCCCACCCTAACTCTAAGTAAACCCTAACTCTCTATCTCCCTAACCCATTCCTAGCCCACCAACCCCCAACCCCAACCTTAACCCCACCAGCTCCCTAACCATCGCGTCCCCACCCTCCCTCCCCCACCTCCACAACCTCGCCATCCCCATCCCTCCCCCACCCCCGCGCCTCTACCCCTTTGATTTTTGCAACTCTCACCCCCACCCCACTGATTTTCACACCCACCACCCTTCCCCGTCGATTTTCGTGCCCCTCCCCTTGCCCCGTCGATTTGAACCTGCGACCGCCAAATTTTTTTAAGATTCATAAAACACTCAGATGTCGTTCGTTTTGGACTGTAATCCATTGTCATCATCAACACCGTTGATTTCATCGGATTCCCAGTCCTGGAAAACCGAAACGTTCATGAAATTCCAGCCGTTGGGTACGAACATCGACGAGGTTGGGGTGTGAGTTGCGAAAATCGAAAGGGTGAGGGGACGAGGGTGGGAGAGGGGTGTGGGTGTTGGGATGCAGGGGTGGGTGCTGGCGAGGCTGGGGGTGGGGGCTCGGTGGTTGAGGTTGGGGGGCTGGTGGCCTGGGGGTAGGTTAGGGGGAGAGAGAGAGTTAGGGTTTACTTAGGGTTAGGGTTAGGGAGGGGGATGTTTAGAGTCAGGGTATTAGATTAAGGGCTAGGATTAGATTTAGGTTAGTTAATTAGGGTTAGGAGAAAATTTATGGGTTAATTACTAACAAAGGTTAACGTCGTTAGTAATTAAGGGTAAGTGAACATATTTTTTGAAAAGTGGAGATTATATGGTGAATTTGAAAAGTCGAAAGGATATGTAGTGCAAAAAAAATTTGTCAAAGGTATATACTTTCTCCGTTTAGAAATCGTTGCACCATTTGCATAGTATTTCCTATTCACATCTTATCCTTTGATTATCTTTGGTGATTTATATTTTATGGAAAACATAGTTATATGAAATCTTGTTAGATTCGTTTCAATGTATATTTTTTAAATATTTTTACTCATTAATAATTAAAGATATTAACGTTTGAAATCATATATCGACAATTGTGAAAACATAAAACGGTGCAATTATTTTTAAATAGAGAAAGTATATGGTAAAAAAATTGAATTTTTGTACCTGTTGGAAGCATTTTACCAATTCAAATTAGCTAGTGGAGTAAATGTTAATGTAGTGAGTCTAAATTGACAAACACTCTCAACAAATATCTTCCATCTACTCATTCATTGCCTAGTAAGACCATACTCAGAATCTTGCCAATATTTATAATATATTAAAATCAATACACTTTTGCATCTCATTCCTTTTATCCTTTGCTTATATAAGTTCATAGCCTCAAAGTCATCACACCCAAAAACAAAAAAGTGCCAATAAAAAATCTCACCACCTCACATATATATTTAATATACACCAAAACCAAAACCAAAACCAACACCAAAACCAAAACCAAAACCAAAAGTATTCTTTATGTAAGATAGAGAAAAAAAAAGGAACAAATATCTTCTAAAGATCAATACCAATCTTCTTCTTCATCACTCATCGGCCGGAATTTAAATTTTCCGGTGACCCAGATAATTTTCCGGCGAGATGGACCCACAGCTAATTTCTATTAGTGGTAGCAACAACAACAATAATAATACTAGTACTAGTACTAGTAATGATAACAATTATGAAAATAATTGTGTTGAAGAAAATAATGGGTTACAATGGACCAACGAAAAACATTCAAATTTCTTGAGATTAATGGAAGCATCTTTTGTACGGAATTTAATGGAGAGAAGCAGCAACAATATTACCAAAGTTACTCATCATGTAACTTCCAGACTTGACCGTTTTGTCCCTGATATTTCTGAGTCCACCCTTGATTTACATAAATCATCAGGTAATTTTTCATATTTTAGATTATTTAATTTTCATCTTTATGATTTTGATCATCATTTTTATATGTTTAAATTATTTAGATCTTTCTTGTCTTAATTAATTTGTTGATTTCTTTGTGGGTATTTGGTGAAATGTATAATAAGACTTGCATGTAGTTTAGATTTATCGTTGGATTAATCAAATTCTGTTACTATTGAGTTTGATTTAATTAAAGTAATGCATTTTGTATTATATTCTTACATGCATCTTGATCTTGTTTATGGTAGGACTGAAATTTTAGTGTTTGTTTGGTTTGAATGATTTTGGTTTAATAAAAGTTGCACTTTTTTAGAAATTGCTATTACTAGTATTTGATAAAGTTATATGTCTTATAGTGTTAAATAATACTATTCCTCAACCGAAATTTTTTACCTATAGTAACCTAGTAATCAACTTCCTCCTATTAATGGGATTTATAAGTGTGATCCTTGATCAAAAATATCCCCAACAAAAGTGTAACAACTAACAATAATGTAAAAAACTTTGTGTACACTGTGTCTAATTGTATTCTTCTATTACTGTTTGTTGAAACCCATTAAGTGCCCATTTGTGAGTGTCCCACATTTGAGAAAGAGGAGAGAATAAACCACTTTATAAGATAAAGAGTTACTCCTCCTATCACCAATTGGTTTTAGGATGGAATCTCCTAACTTGTCAGTGGGCTAAACTCTCCTCCTCCTTATTGGATTACCCATAATATACCGTTCATAAGATGTTGAGTTTGTCGGGTAAGAAATCGCCTACTTATAAATTAAAATTAGGCAATGGTAAGTTTAATTTTAGAAAGAGAATTAGCCCAATAATAACTAAGTTAATTTTTTCGATGATTAATTTAATCCATTTAGTGATTAGTTCTACTTTTATATTAAAATTAGACCCTTTTTAATAATTTTGTAAGATACGACTTAAACTATAGTGATTTAAAGTGTAAAAAAAAAATCTTTTACCATAATGAGTAAATCTAGATATTTTTGCTATTTGTTATGTTTCGTATGTCTTTATCATCTTGTTTAATTGGACCTTTGGTATTTCGACAACTTCTATAGGTAACTATCGACCATTAAAAAAACTTATTTTTTATAAATTTTAAAATTGTAGATTAAGTGAATTCGTTTTTATATAAATAATTAATTTTTAATTTTTTAAATCGTTAGAATGAGTGAACCAAACAACCACCAAAAATTATTAAAAGAGACGTTTAATTTTAACATAAAAGTAGACCTGCTAGTCACTAAATAAATTAAACTAGTCACTGAAAAAAATTAACTCAATCACTATTGGGTTAATTTTATTTTAAATATTAGATTTACCCTTGACTAATTTAATTTAAAAATAAACAATCTTTTATAAAACCAACTAAGTTGTATTCATTTTTACTTCTTTTAATGAAAAGATCATAACTTTTAGTTGATCTTTTAATATATGATGCGATATTCTTTCAATTCATAAAAGGGTATGACAAAAGATGTTCACAACTTTCCTTTACAATGCTAAATATAGAATATTAGTTGATTATTCACATATATTTATTTTTTAATAAGATGAAAAAGAAAGGGTCCAAAAAGATAGAACTTAGATGTCTTCTTCTTTTCCTTTTTTTTTTTTCTTTTGAGGGTTGTTGCTGAATATTGATTGCTTCAGAAACAAAAGTAACGTAGAATATGCCTGTTGAGATATTTTTAGCGTGATAACCTTGACCTTTATGTATATAATTGCGATATTTATAAGATATTTTCATGTCTTTCAATGTGCTTTTGCTTTTTTATATTATTGTCATTGTAATTATTTTTTTTTTCCTTTGAGATGATTTTCATTGTACATCAAGTCATCAATATATATTTAAATTAGTACATGGTATTATATTAATTTAATTTACATTACATTCAGATCGAGTGAGCAGAACTTGTAACAGGCAAAAGGGAAGAGGCATTATTCGTCCTTACAAAATGTCACATGATCAGGTTTGTACAATTTTAGCATTCCTTTAATATTTTAACTAGTGAGCATTGGAGTGATGCCGAGAGTTGTTACTTTTCGTATTTTTTGTCTAGTAAGGAAAAGTTGACGTATAACATTTTAAGTAATTGTATGATATTTTGAAAGATAAACCCTTAAAAGTTTGAGGAAGAAAACAATAGTTTAACTTTTATGTCTACAATAGTATCTTGTTATATATTATTATAAAAAGATTAGGCCGGTATCTAACTACTTGTGTAAGTCTTCTATAACTAATGAGATATAATTATAAGACCTTAATTTTGAAATGCTAAATAATGGTGTTACGTAGGATTCATGGTTAAACTTTCACTTTTATTTCAAAGGTCACATATTCAATATCTTGTAACTACACAACATTATATTTTTAATTGAGAGTTTGATTGACTTGAAAATAAAACAATTGTATTAGAGATTTAGAAGAGAGTGCCACATGACACACACTTTTTAATAACACCTTTTAATATATTAGTATAGAGTTTTGATTGAGTGTGAGAGATGAATGGGGGAGACACACCATGGTAGCAACAAAGGTTACGTAGCCGTGTTTCAAATCATCAAATGTTGTTTTTGCATGAATTGTTTTCCAAATATGTTATCATAGTTTAAGTTGGTTGCGTTAGTTTAGCATTAGTATCATCTCGAATGAAATTAGTAAAAACTTGTTGATACGTTGGTAGTTGGGTATTAAGTGTTAATATTGTTGTATAACTTGTTTTTTACCTATAGGTGAATATATTATGGGATCCTTTTATTATCACAATTTTCATTATATTATCGGTTGTATTGCTTTATCAAAACTCAAAATTATTTACCTATCTCTTTGTGTATTTGATTATCTGAGAATTGAGACAGTTCCAAATAAGCAAATTATGTCACATATGATATATGCATGAGTGTATTCGAAGTATATCATGCATAGACAAGTTACGAATGATACAAGTGACCTCATATAATCCAAAATTATAAGCAAAATACTTCACATGAATCTTTTACCGATAAATAAAAATTATAAAAAATATATTTGGAAAATATACATTCACATGAATCTAACAAGATTCCACATGAATATGTTTTTCCTTAACTATAAATCACCAAACATAAACTAAGTAGAGTTGGTGAATAGTGTAAAAGTCAAATCGTTGTAAGTAAAAACAAATGGAGGAAGTATGAGGATAGTGTATAGAATGATGACTATATAAAAAATGAAATGGTCCACGTTGAGCTATGCCTTTAGTACTTGTTTAGTTAGATAGCTTATGTTCTGGACCTAACTGGAAATAAAGGATACGCATTGAGAAAAGAATACGAAAATAAAAATCATAAGACGTGGCAAATGGAAAAGATATTTTGGAGTTGGGCTTTTCACAAACATGATCTTTTTCGAAAGTGGGGCCATTTTTGTCTCCACAGCATGATCTTTATACATGAACATAAAATATCCAATCCTCGAATAGTACTAGTATGCAGATATTTCAATGACGACTTTTTATCTGATTTCATTTCTTTTTTCCCTTTGACCTGAATTTATTGTATACTATTACTTCCTCATGGTCTTAAATTAAGTAAAATGTGTGTGATACTTTTTACAGCTTTAGATCACATTTTGACTGTTTACTCTAATGACTAATGAAAAAACTTATGTCCAACTGTATCACCATTTGGTGTCGTAGGTGTGCCATTTTTTGATTTTAAGTACAATCGAATATAAATTTTAAGTGTTGTACCTAGTTGAATAGTTGATGACTATATTATATTCTATCTCTTTGTATATCACAAATGTTTGTCTCATATACACATTTTTAAAAGAAAAACTAGCGAGTGTCCCGGGCTATGTCCCAGGTTGTTACTTTTCGTAAGTTTTTTGTCATGTGTGGAAAAATTGACGTAATGACGTGATAAGCGATTGCATGATTTTTGAAAAATAAACCCTTAAAAAGTTTGGAGATGAAAGCAATCGTTTAATTTTTCTACAAGGAATTGGATTAAGATTGTATGTCTATAATAGTCTATTGTTATTATCATATAAAGGTTAGGTATCTAACTACTTGTATAAATCTTTTTATTAGATATAATTATAAGAATTTTATTTTGAAATACTAAACAATGGTGTTATGGTGGATTAATGGTTAAACTTTCACTTTTTTTTTTCAAAGGTCACATGTTCGATACCTTGTACAACATTATTTTACGTGGCACACAAACTTCTTTTGGACGAAAATCTTATCACTTTCCATATGTGTAGTAATTATATATATCTATATATAAATAATCAAAATATTTATTCATGGATTTTAAGCTAATGTATTGAATATTGATATTACAGCTAAGCTAATGACTTGTATGGCATAATTTCACAGGTTGTCCCACATCTAAAGGATAAAGTAGGCGACAAGGGTCAGTAAGACCATAACAAGTGATGTGAAGTGCAGCCTACCGGGCTACCGGCGTATTGCTGCTTCTATAAACCAACCCCGTATATCTGGCGATGACTGAAATATGTTTTGGTAGAAGTAGTAGCAATTAGCATCGTCGTACACCACTAATACTTAGAGCATTCTGTTGATCTTTCATTAACTCACTTCCTTGGTAGTATAAGTATTTCAGTTGACCACTGCTTTGTCAAGCTTCACTTCCATTTTAAAGGAAAAGGAATACAAGTAACAGTTGATGAATCCATCAACACATAACTTCTCTTAAGTGAACCGGGGTTTTAAAATCTTCAAGACGGTCCTGATTTATGTCAAGTGTTTAAGCCATTAACCAATAATCGATTCGTGAATTATTATTGATTGTCTTCAATTTACAACAAACCTTACATAGCAATTCTATATAAATGTCAATAGTAGATTTCTGGTGACGTTTATAAATTTATGCATTATACAGGCGAAAACTAGTTAAAATGAAGATAAGATAGAGATCATTAAAATGATACTAATGTGAGAACAAAATGAGAGAGTGAGAGAAGATGGAGGCTTTAGTCCTTTATGAGTGAGCTAATAAGGTAATTTTTAGGAGAAATAAAGTGTCTTACATAAGGTAATTTATCTCATTAGATATTTATAAATATATAGTGGAATTATTCTACTTTATTTTAGTTTTGTAAATACAAAAACTAACAATTGGATAACTAAACCTTTTTTTAAAAAAGTTTTGAGCTATGAGGTTGGGTTTGGTTTCAATAAATAGTATGTTCTTGCTTGTAGAACAAATAAAAATCAAACAGTTTGTTGGTGTGAGATTTTTTTCAGTCTTTTCTCTCTCGTTTCAATAATTGCATGTCTTTGTAAGTTTAAATTATTACTCGAATACGACACGTCAACAACTTTGGAGTCTAGGAAAGGATTTTAGTTAGGGTTGGTAGGGGCCTTACCCTCGACAATTATTTTTGGCATACTTCCTCCGATCTGAAATGAATGAAACGTTTCCCTCAATAACTCTCACATAAAAGAGAGAAGTGTTTCATTTACTTCAAACCGAGAAAGTAATAAATATCATAGATATTTATATCAAATATACAATCATATAGCATATTAGTAAAAGATTTAAACTTTAATATAAAGGTCGCAATTCAAAACTTAATCCTTATCTTCGCCCAAGATCTGCCATTTTGCATGATACTCAACATCAACGGTCAAGCTCAATAACATCAATGGTGAAGAATGCATTGTCACGTCGATTTAAAACTATAAGATAAATACAAATATATAGTGAAATCTAACTCATCAATATACATTAATTGACTTATTTTTTTATCTTTAATGGCCGACTAGGTAAATATTATATTATTATCCACGAAAAAAATATCAATTATTCCAAATACAAACTATATATACATACATTAATACATTAGTAAAATTCTAAAACAACTTTGCAAAAAACAACAAATAATACAGTAAAACAAAAAAAAATAGAAAATAGAAAATTTATTCTAAATTGGTATGCCTAGCTCTAACAGCCTCAGGAGTCTGGCCCAAAATATCAGCAAGCTTAAACACAACCATTTCAAACAACACAAACAAAACTCCCTCATAAAGACTTCCCATTGGAAGCAACGGCCTAGATTCATCCACGTGTCCTACTTGATGATCATCAGCCATTGTCTGAGCAGGTACATGAGCTACAACAGTGGCATACTCCACAGAGGATCCACTCTCAGGTTGAGCAGTAAGAAGCAACACAAGAGCACCGTTAGATTTGGCAACCTTGCAAATGGCATCAACGGTGGAGAATCCTCCGGGCCCAGCAGAAGCTATCAGAAGATCAGTGGGCCCAATAGGGGGAGTAGTCATGTCAAATACACAGTAAACAGAGAGGCCCAAATGGGCTAAGCGCATACACAAGGCCTTTAGCATTAGGCCTTCACGGCCCACTCCATAGACAAAGATGCGGCCTTTTTGGGCTGAGGTGGTGCTTATTTGATCCACTAAGAGGTCTAAAGGTGGTGGTGTGGTGGTGGGCTTGGTGAATATGGTGGCTATTTGGTTGCATATTTGGGTGGCCATTGAGTGGCTTGTTTCAGCCATTTCAATTTCATTCACAAACTCTCTCTCTCTTCTTGGGATGGGGAGTTCTATTTTAGTAATAAACTTTTATGGAGTATTTTATATTGTTACAAGATAGTACCAATTGTGGACCAATTATATTATTGGGCTTTACTTCCCCTTGGACTATCCAAACACTTATTGACGATATTCAACAACTATTCCATCAATTTAGATTCTACACTATTAAACACATTTAATTTTTCGCGAAACTGATCGGGTAGCAGATCTACTATCAAAAAAAGGTCACAATATTTTTGCTACCTTGAGTGACGTGGATGTTTCAGCAGAATCTTTGTTAAATAAAATTGTTCTTCTAAATTCGTTAGGAGTCTCCCTTGAGAGAAGGATGTCCTAACTTTCTTTATGTATCAAAAAAAAAAAAAATTATTTGACTTTAGCCTTAGAGCATAACCGATGGTTGAACTCTTTTAAAACTTCATCAAGTATTTTATTATTTTCTATATCATTCATATCACTTATGCCTAACTTACTCAAGAACCTCCATTTTGTTACTCTCAATGATTATACAATTTTTTGAGCTCATGAATTCTCTTTCCTACTATTTACCATACCCCATTATATTTTCTCTCTCCTTTTATTCCATCCAATCTCACCATTCTTATCATTTTCGATTAATTAGATATAGACACTAATGATCAATAGTTGCAATTAAATTATTTTTGTAATTCGTATTATAACTAATTATTAACATTAATTGAATTTTTAAGCCAAATATTTTCTACAATATCCAATTTGGGAAATTTTTATGAGGCTAAATAAGTTTTAATAAAAAAAAAGTGTGGAAAATGTGTGGAAGTACTTTAATATTGGGCTCTATTTATAGAGGAAGAAAAAATAGAATGGTTGTAATTTTTGTTTGTTTCAAAATTTGTACTCATTTTCATTAATTTAAATTTTGTATCATATTCATTTTTGCATTTTATTATTATTTAAAATTTGTATACGTTTATTGCTTGTTGGTTAACAATGCGCTAGAGTTCACTTTCTCATACCAACATAATAAACTTAGGTCCCACAAATATTAAGGTTAGTTTTTCCAAACATAAAATACTTATTAACCCTGAATTAATAATAATAGGTGATGCCTCCGCATGGTATTATCATTAATTTTGAGAGATAAGGTAAAATTGCGAATTTTACTACTTAGTTTGGTTATCCTTAACAAAATCATCAAAAGCGTTTTTTGGGTTTGAAACAAGAGATAGTTAAGTATACGATGTTTACCAATCTAAACAAGAATTATAAAGTGTTAGAATTAGTAAAAGAGTTTACTTACCTTGGGAATGTAACGTTAAGATAAGGGCTCCGTCTGCTTAGTGTCGCATGTTGATAGGATCTTGTGTTCACTTATTCAAATGGGACATTAAAATTGAATAGGTGATCAACCTAGAAACCTTTGCATGTTTTAGGTTGCTTTATAAGCAAAAAATTGAACTTTGCTTTTGTTTTTTTCTAGTCTTTAGATACTATGTCTAACAACAACAACAACAATAACAACAACTCTATTTTCAACATTCGTCTTTCCTTGAAAAGAACGGGCTGAATGATGAAAACTTCATTAATTGGGAAAGAATGCTAAGACTCGTACTGAGGTATGAGGTTCCAGAGTATGTCTTAGAAGCCCCACTACATGTTGATTACTGATGAATTGACTAAAGCAGACAAACGTCTTGTTAAGCAGGCCAATGATAAGTGTGTACCGATTACTTGCCTTATGATAGCAGCCACGGAGCCGGACCTCCAAAAGAGGTTCGGAACCAAGGATGCATATATCATCATGCAGGAGCTGCGGGCCATGTTCCAAACACAGACCCGATCGAGTTGAGTGGTATGAGACCAATAGGGAGATATTAGAATGTAACATGAAGTCGGGTCAAGCTATTGGCCCCCACATTTTCGCTATGATGGGTCTTTTCGAAAATATGGAACAACTTGGATTCCCTTACAGGGTAGAGTTGGCTATTGGCATTATTTTTCACTCATTGCCTAACAACTTCAATCAATTCAGGATGACCTTCAACATGAATGAGTCTAAAAAGACTTTGCAAGAGTTGCACGGGTTGTTGGTCAATGCTGAGAGAAATATCCCAAAGAACCAAAGAAAAAGGTTTTGATGGTTCAGAAGGGTAAGGATTTTAAGAAGAAATGGGCAATAAATAAGGACAAAGGCAAGCAAGTTGTCGTTGTTGCTGAAAAACCTAAGGTAACCTCCAAGCCAAAGGTGGTCGCAGAAAGCAAGTGCTTTCATTGTCACAAGATAGGACACTGGCAGAGGAACTTCCCTCTATAGTTGGAGGAAAAGAAGTTTGGTGCTTCCACTTCAAGTATATTTATTATAGAAATCAATTTGACTTCTTCTTTTTTATGGGTATTCGATACCGATTGTGGTTCTCACATAGTTAATGATGTGCAGGGACTAAGAAGAAGTAGGAGAATGGCAAAGGGAGAGGTAGAGCTTCGCGTTGGAAATGGAGCACGAGCTGCTGCACTTGCCATATGAAGCTATAGTCTGCATTTGCCTTTTGGCTTTGTTTTAGAACTCAATAACTGTTATTTTGTTCCTTCGATAACTAAGAACATAATTTATGGCTTTATTTTGGATTCCGAAGGGTTTTGTTTTGAAATTAAGAACAAGTGTTATTCCATTTCTTACAATAATATGTTCTATGCTAGTGCTAAATTGATAAATGGCTTATATGTGCTTGATAGGTCAGTAGAAGTCTATAACATAGACAGCAAGAAACAAATTTCAAATGAATCAAATCTAACCTACATTTGACATTATCGAATGGGTCATATAAACCAAAAGCGCATCTAAAAGTTACAACAGGATGATATTCTTCCATCATTTGTTTTCGAATCATTTGATGTATGTGAATTATGCTTGATGGGGAAAATGATAAAGTCACCATTTACTGGAAAAGGCCAGCGATCTCTTGGGCCTTATACATACAGATGTTTGTGGTCCTATGAGCACAAAGGCAGGGGAAGGGTTTAACTACTTTATTACCTTCACTGGCGATTTAAGTAGATATGGATATGTCTACTTAATGAAACATAAGTCGGAATCTTTTGACAAATTCAAAGAGTTCCAAATGAAGTACAAAATCAACTTGGTAAGACAATCAAAGCCCTGCGATCCGATCGTGGTGGCGAGTATTTGAGCCAAGAAATTGATAATCATTTGAAGGATTGTGGAATTCTTTCACAATTGACTCCACCAGGAACATCGCAGTTAAATGGTGTATTTGAAAGGAGGAATCTTACATTATTAGATATGGTTCGATCAATGATGAGTCTTGTTGATCTTTCGATTTCTTTTTGGGGATACGCACTCGAACAGACACATACACACACTAAATAGGTGCTCGTCAAAGGTTGTAGAAAAGACTCCATATGAGTTATGGAATGGAAAAACTCCAAACTTGTCTTTTCCTAAGATCTGAGGATGTGAGGTCTATGTAAAACGTTTACTATCAGACAAACTTGCTGATAAGTGCGTTTCTAACGCACTTTATGACCTTCTTTTGGCTTGTTTTAGCTCCCTTTTCCTCCTTTTCTTCCTTCTTTCTCCTCACTTTTCCCTTCTATTTCATTCACGTGATCATACTTGGTCATAGTGACATTTTGCTAGATTTTCGATCTATTTCGATCGAATTTCTAGCACATATGCTTTCACCATGTTTGTTCGTGTTTCTATTGCAGGTATTGCCCTCTTCGGGGTCGAGAAATGCGAGACATGGCATAAGGGATGAGCTAGAGGCTGAAAGGTAGCCTGAGGTGCGCTTGGTATGCCCGCACACGATGGTGCGCCCGCACAAGCCACTGGTGCGCCCGCACCATCGACCAATTCTTGGAGCACAAAACAGACTACATTGGTGCGCCCGCACCTTACATTTGGTGCGCCCGCACCTTCATCTGGTGCGCCCGCACTTCTCTGGTGCGCCCGCACCTTTGACGAAGAGAGTCCACCCTGAGGCAGAAGACTCAGGTGCGCCCGCACCTGAAGTCTGGTGCGCCCGCACCTCCTTTTGGTGCGCCCGCACCTCACGATCCGGAAAAAAACAATCGATCATTAAACCCTCTTTTCGAGAGGAGTTGGGACTTACGCTTTATTCTATCTTTCACACAACTTTTTAGGGTTTTGTATTAGAGAGAAAACACTGGAGTTTTCATTGGTAATTGAGATTAGAGATCATAGTTTTGTGATTCGATTTACATTCAAGGTACTTTTTATTCAATTCAATTCAAAGTTTTAGTTTTTATTTCATTCTCTTGGTGTTGTTTATGTTCTCATATTATTTAAGATCTTCATTCTCTTAGTTTAATAATTGCGATTTCTATTAGTTTAATCATTTCTTAATCATGTTTAATCTTAGATTAGTCATAGATTCATTGTTTAATTGCTTTAACTCCATGATTAGTGAGTATTTCATAATCTAGGGTTAGGGTGAAAGTATGAATTAGGGTTTTAAATATGATGTTGATGTGATTGTGATTATTTAGAGAAATTATGCATTGATCTTGGTGTTTTGAGACCTTAGGATAGATATTGATCACATTATACTTTGGTATTTTGATTTCAAACGTTCTTAAACGGATTTTGAACTCTTTTATCATCCCCAAGAATCAACTTAATTTCTATACCAAGATATTGGATGGAAATTAAGGGGATCCTTCATTAGGGGTTTTCCAAACTTATCGAATCCTTAATCAATTAACTAAAGACCATTCGAGAGAGGATTTAGTTGATTGATTGAGTGATTACTCTTGAGGACCATTCGAGAGAGGACTCAAGTAATTTAGAGGGAAACTAAACCTTGCATAATCGTCTTGTTGCTTCGCAATCGCATTAACAATCATCATCCGTTCTTATTCATACTAGTAACCTTAACTCTAGTGTCTTTTATTTGATATTTAAACTCGTGATATTTGCTTGTTCAGCTGTTAGATAGTCTTAATTGTTACCAAACATCTTTCAAACCCCAAATACCTTTCAATTAGGTAGTCTAGACTAGATAGACTCTAATCAATCCCATTTTCCCTGTGGATCGACCCTTGACTTGCCCTTACTATTCTCTTAGTATTGCTTGTTAGGACTTATAAATATTGTTTGGAAAGCGGTTCTTAGTGCCTTAACGACACACTAAAACCTCTTATCAAAATGGCGCCGTTGCCGGGGAATCTGTGCTATTGATTGAAGTATATTTTAGTTTAGTTTGCTTAGTTGATTCTTCTTTTATTTTCTTTTTAACTGTGGTTGTTATTTGCTAATCCTCTGCTTAGCTTTGTTGTGTTACATGAGAAGAAGAACTCACGGTTCACCCACATTGCCTCTAGATCTTGAAATCGACCGTACGTTGCGAAAGCTTCGGAAGAATTTGGGAAATCTGACTTTGGGTTCCGAGCCTTCTTCACCAATCTCAAGTACATCAAGTGAAGTTGAATCAGAAATGGGTGAAGAAAATCCACAACTGTTTAGGGATTTCGGAAATCCGGGTTCCTATGTTCTTCAAGGTGGAATTCGACTCCCTACCACCACTACAAATTTCAGCATTCACCCTCAGTATACTCGGATGGTGAAAGCAGAGCAGTTTTGTGGGGGTCAGATGAAGATCCTCTAGACCATCTCGACAGGTTTCTTCGAGATCTGTGCCATGATAACACTAATGATGTCTCTCCTGACTACATCAAGATGCACCTGTTCCGGTCCTCTCTTACCGGAAAAGCAAAGTCATGGCTCAAGAGCTTGCCTGCTAATTCCCTCACTACATGGGAAGAAGTCACGATGGCATTCTTGAAGAAATACTTCCCGGAGTGGAAGACTGCGGACATAAGGAGGAAGATCTCCTCATTTGAGCAAGAGAACGATGAGACACTTGCCGAAGCTTGGGAGCGGTTCAAGGAGATGATCCGTTCATGCCCACACCATGAGTTCAACAAGAATCTACTCATGCGATTCTTCTATGATGGTCTTGATCCGATTTCACGGGCCAATCTTGATGCTGGAGCGGGAGGTCAACTATCTAAGATCCCGCAAGAACAACTTGAGTCCACAATTGAGGAGGTGATCAAGAACTACTCATGGGGTGGAAGACGAAGAGGTGCTCAACCTAAGAAGAGCGGAAAGTTTGAAATTGACCCCATGGATCAAATTCAAGCTAAGATGGACCAACTCGATAAGAAGCTCTCCAAGATCAATCTTGCATCGTCTACTCCTTCACAGGTAAACTCTTTTTCTTGTGATATTTGTGGTGGTACTAACCATGATACTTCTTATTGTGGAGGTACCCATTCGGAGCATGTGGCGGCAATCAATTCAAGAGGAGATGGATATCAGGGAATCAAGGGTATAGGAACAATCAACAAGGAGGTTGGAGACAACCTCAACAAAACTACACCCAAGGATTCAACCAACCTCAACAAGGATGGAATCAACCTCAACAAGGGTACAACCAAGCTCACAACCAAGGGTTTGCGCAAGGGTATAACCAAAACCAAAACTATAACCAAGGTGGTTCCTCCTCACAAGGGTCCAACACATACCAAGCTCCACATCAAAGGACCAACAACCCAAAACCTCCCTCCAACCTTCCTTTCCCCAAACAAAATCCCGAACCTACACCATCTTCCGATCCCACCTCTCTCCAAATTCTCCAACAACTCCAATCCATGAACCAAATTCTCCAAAACCATGAGCAAAGGTTTCAAGAGCTACAAGCCCACAACAAAATGCTTGAAACCCAAATTGCCCAAGTAGCTGAGAAGAATCCCTCCACCCCCACAAATCAACTTCCAGGCCAACCCATTCCTAACCCCAACCTCCATCAAGCCAAAGCCATTCATTTGAGGTCGGGAACAAGTTATGCGGGTCCTAAGATGCCGAATGGGGAGTTAGAGCAGGATGGAGAAGCTGAGGTTGTTGAGAAGGAGGTGGAGCTGAGGAAACTGAGAAAGAGGACGTTGAGGAGAAGGATGAGTCACATGTTCAAGTTGGTGACAAAAACACATTGCCATCACCTCCACCAACCAAATCCTATGTGCCTCCGGTTCCCTATCCTCACAGGTTGGTAGAGAGAAAGTTGAGTGACAAGTTCACTAAATTTCTGAATGTGATGAAGAGCCTGCAAATCAACATTCCATTCCTTGAGGCTATGTCTCAAATGCCAGCTTATGCTAAATTCTTGAAAGAGATCCTCTCCAATAAGCGAAAACTTGAAGATGAGCTTATCTCCCTACCTTACCAAGTGAGTGCTCTTGTGCAACGAACTATGCCCAAGAAGCAAAGAGATCCCGGGAGTTTCACCTTGCCAGTGAAGATAGGTGACTTAGAACCTAAGGGTGCACTGGCCGATCTGGGAGCCAGTGTCAATTTGATGCCCTTTCTATTGCAAAGCACCTGAAATTTCCTCTTCATCCTACGCGCAAAACGATTCAATTGGCAGACCGCACTGTGAGAGTCCCTTGTGGTGAGTTGGAGGATATACCGATTCAAGTTGGGCATGTGTTTGTACCATGCGACTTTGTGGTGATGGATATGGAGGAAGATCCTGAGACTCCTCTTATTCTGGGAAGAGAAGCTCTGAAGACTTTGGGTGCCGTGATAAACTGCAAAAACGACACAATCACGGTTGAGGTAGCTAATGAGCGGGTGGTGTTCGAGTTCTCTAAGACACTGAAGAGGCCTATGATGGAGAAAATTTGCCGGGTAAGCCTAGTGGAAGATGAGGTAGAGGACACCATGAGTGTGGATGCTTCTGGGAGCGATTTGTATGCTGCACTTACCGACACCCTTAACTTGGACATGGAAGAGGACACGCAAGATGAGGCGTTTGAGGTTCTAGCTGCATCATCCCTGAAAAAGAGGAGTGTTCTAAGCCTCCTCCCAAGGTAGAGTTCAAACCCCTTCCCTCCTCTCTTAGATATGTTTTTCTTGATGATGCATGTACTTATCCTGTTATTGTCAATTCGAGTCTTGATGACATTTCTATATCAAAACTGATTGGAATTTTGCAAAAATATAAAGATGTCATTGGGTATTCGATTGATGACCTTAAGGGGATAAGCCCTTCTCTTGCTATGCATCGTATCCATCTCATCGATAGTAATGCCTCCTCCATCGAGCATCAGAGAAGGCTCAATCCCAACCTCAAAGAGGTTGTTAAAAAGGAGATCTTGAAACTACGTGACGCGGGAATCATTTATGCTATCTCAGATAGCAAGTGGGTGAGCCCGATTCACGTGGTTCCAAAAAAAGGAGGCATGACTATAGTTGAGAATGAGAAAGGAGAAACAATCTCAACTAGGACTGTCACTGGGTGGAGAGTCTGTATTGATTACAGGAAACTGAACAAATCCACCCGGAAAGATCATTTCCCCCTTCCCTTCATTGACCAAATGTTGGAGAGGCTTGCTCGTCATTCACACTTCTGTTTTCTTGATGGTTATTCCGGATTCTTTCAAATCCCCATTCATCCGGATGACCAAGAGAAAACCACCTTTACTTGTCCGTATGGGACATTTGCATATCGAAGGATGCCCTTTGGTTTGTGTAATGCCCCATCCACTTTTCAGAGGTGTATGACAGCAATCTTCTCTGACATGCTAGAAGATTCCATTGAAGTCTTCATGGACGACTTTAGTGTGTGTGGTTCGTCTTTTGACACATGTCTGGTTAATCTTGAATTTGTGTTAAAAAGGTGTCAAGAGACGAACCTTGTACTGAATTGGGAAAAGTGTCACTTTATGGTCGAGGAAGGCATTGTACTTGGGCATAAAGTGTCGAAAAAGGGTATTGAAGTAGATCCGGCAAAGGTTTCGGTTATTGAGAAGCTTCCGCCACCGAACTCGGTGACGGGAGTTCGCGCTTTCCTTGGACATGCTGGTTTTTACCGACGTTTCATCAAGGATTTCTCTCAAATAGCCAAACCATTGACGAATCTACTTCAGAAAGATGTTGATTTTGCGTTTGATGAGTCTTGTACTAAGGCTTTTGAAACTCTTAAGAAAGCCCTTACTTCTGCCCCCATTGTGCAAGCTCCGGATTGGAGCTTGCCTTTTGAACTAATGTGCGATGCTAGTGACTTTTCAGTGGGAGTTGTTCTTGGGCAACGCAAGGAAGGGAGGCTACATGTGATAGCCTATGCAAGTAGGACTCTGGATGATGCTCAACGGAACTATGCAACTACGGAAAAGGAAATGTTGGCCGTGGTATTTGCTTTTGACAAGTTCCGTTCCTACTTGACATGTAATAAGGCAGTGGTGTATACGGATCATTCTGCGGTCCGGTATTTGATGAGTAAGAAGGATGCTAAGCCTAGGCTCATTAGGTGGGTGTTGCTTCTTCAGGAGTTTGATTTTGAGATGAAAGAGAAGAAGGGGACGGAGAATGTGGTAGCTGACCATCTTTCACGCCTCCCTCCTGACAATCTGGAGGAGATTCCTATCGAGGACGATTTGAGAGAAGAAGCCTTGTTCGCCATTCTGAACAATGAGGTTCCATGGTTCGCTGATTATGCAAATTATCTGGCTTGTGGGATTGAACCTCATGGTTTTACTTCCCAACAAAGGAAGCGGTTCTTTAAAGAAGTTTCGAGGTTTTACTGGGATGACCCGCTCCTTTTTAAGAAGTGTGCTGATGGCATGTTTAGGAGGTGTGTTCCTAATCATGAGATGGCCTCGGTTTTGCATCATTGCCATACTTTGGCATGTGGAGGACATGGTGGAGCAAGCAAAACTGTTGCTAAGGTGCTCCAATGTGGTATGTTCTGGCCAACATTGCATAAGGATGCCCGAACATTTGTGGTGGCTTGTGATAGATGTCAACGGAGTGGTGGCATCACAAAGCGACACGAGATGCCTCAACAGAACATTCTTGAGGTTGAGCCGTTTGATGTCTGGGGGGTCGATTTTATGGGCCCATTCGTTCCTTCCTGTGGGAATGTATATATTCTTGTTGCGGTCGACTACGTGACCAAATGGGTGGAAGCCATTGCCTCTCCCACCAATGACCATAAGGTAGTCACCAAGCTTCTGAAGAAGATCATCTTCCCTCGATTTGGGGTGCCCCGTGTTTGATCAGTGATGGTGTTCACACTTCGCCAAAAAGCAATTAGAAGCATTATTGAAGAAATACGGGGTGAATCACAAAGTAGGTCTTCCTTATCACCCCCAAACACAAGGCCAAGTTGAGGTTTCGAATCGAGAGGTTAAAAATGTTCTTGAGCGTGTGGTCAATAGGACACGAAAGGATTGGTCTTTGAAACTTGATGACGCTCTTTGGGCTCTTCGCACGGCTTTCAAGACGCCCATAGGCACCACTCCCTATCGCCTTGTGTATGGCAAGGCATGTCATTTGCCGGTTGAGCTTGAGCACAAGGCTTGGTGGGCAGTTAAGGAGCTCAACATGGATCTACACTTGGCGGGAGAAGCTCGAAAAGAAAGGCTAGTAGAACTGGAGGAATTTCGTTTTGACGCTTATGAGAGTTCTAGACTATACAAAGAGCAAACGAAGAAATGGCACGACAACCGGATTCAACAACGAGATTTCCGGGTTGGGGACAAAGTCTTGTTGTTCAACTCAAGACTAAAGCTTTTCCCCGGAAAGTTAAAGTCAAAGTGGTCGGGTCCCTTCTCCGTGTTGAAGACTACTCCTTATGGGGCTTATGAGGTTATGGGTGAGAACGGTCCATTCTGGGTGAACGGTCAACGATTAAAGCTCTACCATGATTCGCATGCTGTTGGCTCCATTGGTTGCTTGATTCTTCGCTCACCTGAGCGACTCTCATGATGGATGTATCCTTTTTAGTCAAGCTAATGACTTAAAACAAGCGCTACACGGGAGGCAACCCGTTTCTCTTCTTTCCTCTCTTCATTTCTTTTATTTTTCCTTTGTTAGTTACGCTTTTGATTTATCAGTCAGCCATGAGAGGTACATTGGAACATCTGAATTTTTATGAGAAGTTGAGTGAATTGAGTGTTTTGGAGAAGAAATATGTACAAATCAGACGGGTTAGGTGCTCCCGCACCTGTTCAATGTGCGCCCGCACATGAGAAAAATTTTCGAAAAAAACTTTGGTGCGCCCGCACCAAATTTTGCACACGATTTTCAGAAAAAACAGAAGACTTTGGTGCGCCCGCACCTAGTCCATGTGCGCCCGCACCCTTTTTAAAAAAATTTTTCGAAAAAGACGGTGCGCCCGCACACCACACAGGTGCGCCCGCACCACTTCTGTCGACTGATTGACAAATTACAGTAGACTTTGGTGCGCCCGCACCTCGACGTGGTGCGCCCGCACCAAAGCCTACGACATCTTTTGGAAAAAACAGAAGGGAGAGGTGCGCCCGCACCTCTTGTTGGTGCGCCCGCACCGCTTGTATTTTTTGAAAATTTTTTTTCGGTTGGTGCGCCCGCACCAGGTCGAGGTGCGCCCGCACCAAACCGGCTGGGCACATTATTTTCGGGCCTCTCTCTCCTCTTTTCCTCATATTTTCAAACTCTCTCTCACACTCACTCACTTTCTCTCTCTTCCTCCTCTCTAGATCCGGCGATTTACACCCTTTTCCGGCGACTTTCAAGGGCAAATCTCACCAAAATCTTCATCACCATCTTCTCTACAACATTCAAAGCACAAAAATTGGGGGTTTTGCAAGGATTCGATTTCTAGGGTTTCAAAATTGGGGATTTTCATCTCCATGTTGGTAACTCCCTTCTAATCTTTGTTTTTCATCAATAATCTACTAAATTGGACTTCTAGTGTGTTTTCTTTTAGATTGCATGCTTGTTTTTCCTAATTTCTTTTGATTGTTCATGAACTTTTGTCATTTTTGTGTTTGGTGATGTGGTGAACATATGCAATTTTTGTGGTTTGTGATAAATTCATAATATTCTTACTTTGTGAGAACTACATTGCTGAAATTGTGAGGTGTTGTTGCTTTATGTGCATAATTGTGGTTGGTTTGGCGAAATTGGCTTGAAAGTCTCTTTGAGTGGTGAAACTCTTGATTGCTAGCAACTTTGTTGCTACTAATTGTGGATGGCTAGCTGGTAGATCTTAGGCTTAGTTTTTATTTTTTTTTTTTGTGTGTTTTCCCTTTTGTGTGGTTTGATTTTTCTTTTTGTTTTTTTTGTTTTTTTTTCTTTTGCGTGTTTCTTTGTGTAGAGAGTCCGCTTTGTGGTTGTGTCTTTGCAGCAGATCATCACTTCTCCTTCCCTTTTTGCCAAACAAATATTCTTTTTCACCATGGGAAGAAGTGGTGGTGAAGGCTCATCCAGGTCTAAGCGAGCAAAGACGGGGTCTTCTTCACAAGGACCTTCGTCTAGCTCGCATCCCCCTCCCCTTTATGCTCTAAAGTTTCCAAACGCCGCTCATAAACAAATTTTCCAACAACTTTCTGAGCGCACGTTTCGTCCCACTAAGTTCTATGACCTCACTACCTGCAACTACCTTAACATCGAGTCGATGATAAGGGAGATGGCAGATAA
Source organism: Beta vulgaris subsp. vulgaris (assembly GCF_026745355.1). NCBI lineage: Eukaryota > Viridiplantae > Streptophyta > Magnoliopsida > Caryophyllales > Amaranthaceae > Beta > Beta vulgaris. Next base: position 9,148,185 of record NC_079204.1, read on the forward strand.
TGTCGGGTTATCGGACTTCCTCGATATTCATGAACCTACTTACGATCAACTCACTCTCGAGTTCTTGAGTACGTTGAACGTAAGTAATGTGACAGGTGCTCTAACTATTCAATTTCGCATGTTTAATCAAGCTAGAGCACTGTCTTTTGACGAATTCTGTGAGGCGTTTGGGATGGACCCTCGACCCCCTGCGATGCCCCTTTGGGCGTCATCTGGCAGGGATACAATGAGCAAGAGTGGTGGGCAAAGATCACCAACGGTACGACTTCGTTTCGAACGAACTCGTCCAAAGCGTCGGAGATCATCCACCTTGCTCTCCGCATCTTCCATAGGATGTTGGTTTACACCATCTTTCCTAAACAGGAAGTCGGGCAGTTGCGGAAGGACGAGCTGCTGGTTCTCTGGTTGGCCACTGATGGGGCTCACCATAGAGCCCGCATTAACTTTGCTGCTCTCCTCCTCAACCGACTGCAGGAAATTCGGGGGGGTACAACGGTGACTGGGGAGATTCTTTGTGGAGGCATGGTCACCCGGCTAGCATCTTACCTTGACTTGACCGATGACTTGGCTCGCTTGGAAGCCAGCATGCCTACTGTTGGCCAGTCCAACAGATTGGATGGTGCCAGCTTGCAGCAGATGAAATTTCTGCGCAATTATAAAAAGGAAAACTGCATCTGGCTTGTGGGGGGGCGACCTTACTGTCATATAGGGCCCGACTTCGTTTGGGACCTCCCAGCTAACGTCGAAAACCGTTGGGGTTCCCCCTGCCATGACATCCCACGGGCTATCCCCGAGCCCATGCCTATGGAGATCGATCCCCGCGTTCCGAGAGGTCCGAGGCCCGACCACCGCATTCCTGAGAGTGAGGTGGCCGAAGCTTCTTCCTCTCAATCCTTCGACATGGGCTCTGTCATGGCAGCCTTAGCACAGATGCAGGCCTCTCAGGAGGCCAATCACCATGCGGTTACGGCTACTCTTGCCGGTATCCGCACCGACCTGGACCATGTGTCTAGGGTGGCTTGGCGCACTCACCTCGCCAATGTCCACTCCGGACATGAGCCTCCCTTCCCTAACCATCCCCACTACCCCCCTTCTTTCGACCCTCGAGAAGGGCCATTTGAGGAGCCTTCATTCCGTCCTTACCCCCACTACCCATCCTACTATGATGGGTCCTCTGGTGGGTATTTCCCCCCTTACCCCCCTCCCGATGGGGGGGATGGTGGGAACTATTAGGAGCTTTTCCTAACCCCCCTCCCTCTCCCTCCTTTTGCAACTCCGAGCGCGGAGTTTTGTTAAGCTTGGGGACTTGCTTGTATGTCTTATTAGGGAGTTTCGGGGTCGTAGACGGTTAAGTTAGGGGCTCATTGGTTTCGGTTGTTATTGGTGATTGTTTCTGTTGTGGTATTGACATCCTCACCCCTGCTGACTTCTCTTCACATGTACAGCTGTGCTTTGGTAGTTCTTTTTGCTTATCCTTTTGCCTTGCTCATTTATATATATATTATAAAAAAAAAAAAAAAATTCTGCATTTAGGATAGCTTGGTTGCATGCATGATTTGTGGCTAAAGAGTTCATGACTTGATTGGAAGACCTTCCTTATATTAGACTTGATGATTTTGGAAGCCCTGTTGTGACTTTAGGCGTCTTTTGAAACCAATAACTTTTGGTAGAGTCTCTTTGAAATTAGGCGAGTTGGATGAATGGATTGCCTTGCCCCTTGTGCGATGAATCCCGAAGGAGGGCCAAGAACCTCGTAAGACTCACTCACAACCCTCACCATTGATCGCCTAACTTGTGACTTGCATTTTAGCTCCCCAAGATTACATAAGACGAGCCTCTAGGAGAATGATTTAGGGCGTTTCTTTTGCTAGTAATAGGAGCTACAGAGCCAAAAGCTTGAATACCCGCATAATATTCGCTTCTCAACCCATCTGAGCCTTTCTATCCTATTTTTGCTTAACCCACATAATGAGTCATGGCCAAACTTTCCCCAAAGTGGAGTACATGTGTAGTTTTTGTTGAGTTAAGTGGTTTTGATATTAAGTCTTGGTTGAAAGAGAGTTAATGTGCTTGTATGATGGTAAAAGTTGAAAAATTTTGTGAAAAAGAAAGACAAAGGAAATAATAATAAAAAAAGAAAAAAAGAAAAAAGAAAGTTCTTATTGTTTGATTTGGTTTATTATTGAAAATGAAAAAAAAGAAAGATCAAATTGATGAGAAAAAGGAAAACGTTCACAAAGTGAAAAAGAAACAAGTGAAATTCAAGGATATGTGTGAGAGTTCTTTAATTGAGAATAGTGTTAGGACTAGCTTGGGGAGTATTTACCCCTAGTTTGTACTCCACTTACCCTTTTTGCACCACATTCCTAGAATATGATCCACACCCCTAACCTAGCCCCGTTACAACCTTAACAAAGCCCCTTTTGACTTCTAGATTGGACTTGATCTATTTAGTAGTGGCGGGTGAGATTTTGTGCAAGTCATGATGAGGGTCATCAAAACATGGTAGAGGCGAGCAATTATGGTTGAGCATCCCTAGGGAGGAGTCAAACTTGGGTCTTGGAAGTGGAGAAGAGTGAGAAATCATTCTTGGAAAGCTTTCTTTCAAAAAGACTCGGTTGATCGGTGGATTGAGACCTTAGAGTCACTCTTGTGCTTCCTAATCATCTTCCCTCTTGTGTTTGGTTGGTCTCCTAAATCTTGATATGAACTCATTTAGCTTGCATGTCATGTTTGTAACCTTGCATTTAGAGCATATAGGTTAGGTTGTTGCATGTTTCCCTTTTCTTTTTATTCTTTTTTTCTTTTTCTCTCCTTCACTCTCATTCTTGGTTTACTTGAGGACAAGCAAAACGCTAAGCTTGGGGGAGTTTGATAAGTGCGTTTCTAACGCACTTTATGACCTTCTTTTGGCTTGTTTTAGCTCCCTTTTCCTCCTTTTCTTCCTTCTTTCTCCTCACTTTTCCCTTCTATTTCATTCACGTGATCATACTTGGTCATAGTGACATTTTGCTAGATTTTCGATCTATTTCGATCGAATTTCTAGCACATATGCTTTCACCATGTTTGTTCGTGTTTCTATTGCAGGTATTGCCCTCTTCGGGGTCGAGAAATGCGAGACATGGCATAAGGGATGAGCTAGAGGCTGAAAGGTAGCCTGAGGTGCGCTTGGTATGCCCCGCACACGATGGTGCGCCCGCACAAGCCACTGGTGCGCCCGCACCATCGACCAATTCTGGAGCACAAAACAGACTACATTGGTGCGCCCGCACCTTACATTTGGTGCGCCCGCACCTTCATCTGGTGCGCCCGCACCTTCATCTGGTGCGCCCGCACCTTTTGACGAAGGAGTTCCACCCTGAGGCAGAAGACTCAGGTGCGCCCGCACCTGAAGTCTGGTGCGCCCGCACCTGAGCAAGGTGCGCCCGCACCTCCTTTTGGTGCGCCCGCACCTCACGATCCGGAAAAAAACAATCGATCATTAAACCCTCTTTTCGAGAGGAGTTGGGGATTACGCTTTATTCTATCTTTCACACAACTTTTTAGGGTTTTTATTAGAGAGAAAACACTTGAGTTTTCATTGGTAATTGAGATTAGAGATCATAGTTTTGTGATTCGATTTACATTCAAGGTACTTTTTATTCAATTCAATTCAAAGTTTTAGTTTTTATTTCATTCTCTTGGTGTTGTTTATGTTCTCATATTATTTAAGATCTTCATTTCTTAGTTTAATAATTGCGATTTCTATTAGTTTAATCATTTCTTAATCATGTTTAATCTTAGATTAGTCATAGATTCATTGTTTAATTGCTTTAACTCCATGATTAGTGAGTATTTCATAATCTAGGGTTAGGGTGAAAGTATGAATTAGGGTTTAAATATGTTGATTTGATGTGATTGTGATTATTTAGAGAAAATTATGCATTGATCTTGGTGTTTTGAGACCTTAGGATAGGTATTGATCACATCTATACTTTGGTATTTTGATTTCAAACGTTCTTAAACCGGATTTTGAACTCTTTTATCATCCCCAAGAATCAACTTAATTTCTATACCAAGATATTGGTGGAAATTAAGGGGATCCTTCATTAGGGGTTTTCCAAACTTATCGAATCGCTTAATCAATTAACTAAAGACCATTCGAGAGAGGATTTAGTTGATTGATTGAGTGATTACTCTTGAGGACCATTCGAGAGAGGACTCAAGTAATTTAGAGGGAAACTAAACCTTGCATAATCGTCTTTGTTGCTTCGCAATCGCATTAACAATCATCATCCGTTCTTATTCATACTAGTAACCTTAACTCTAGTGTCTTTTATTTGATATTTAAACTCGTGATATTTGCTTGTTCGAGCTGTTAGATAGTCTTAATTGTTACCAAACATCTTTCAAACCCCAAATACCTTTCAATTAGGTAGTCTAGACTAGATAGACTCTAATCAATCCCATTTTCCCTGTGGATCGACCCTTGACTTGCCCTTACTATTCTCTTAGTGATTGCTTGTTAGGACTATAAATATTGTTTGGAAAGCGGTTCTTAGTGCCTTAACGACACACTAAAAGCCTCTTATCACTTGCACCCAAATCAGATAAATGTTTTTTTGTGGGATACCCAAAAAAAGACAAAGGGTTATTACTTCTATAACCGTCAAGAGAACAAAGTATTTGTTGTTTGTAATGGTATCTTTTTGAAAAGGAATTTGTTTCTAGAAAGACAAGTGGGAGTAAAAGAATTCTCGAAGAAATTCGAGATGAGCAACAACTGGACGTGGTTCACACCATGTCAAAGACGACCCAACAAGACGAAAGTCAAGTTCAGGAGATGACGTATTCAAATGCGTGAACATCCTAAGATCCCACTTGAATCTAATTCAAGTGAAGATCTTTAAGAAGTTGAAGAAAACATTTCTCTTGATGCTTAGTCCTCGCGTAGGTCAAGTAGACCAAGGATTTCAAACAAGAGGTTGGTTGATTTCCTGCTAACTGAAAACTCTGAAATTGTGATTTTGGAGAATTCAGAACCTACTACCTACAAACAAGCTTTGACGAGCCCAGACTCTGAGAAATGGCTTGAGGCCATGAAATCCGAGTTAGACTCCATGTTTGAGAATAAAGTTTGGACCCTAGCCGGCTTGCCTGATGGGGTTAACCCTATTGGATGCAAGTGGGTGTTCAAACTGAAAACAAATAAAGATGGAAATGTCTACGTCTATAAAGCAAGACTAGTCGCAAAAGGATTCAGGCAAATTCATGGTATAGAATATGATGATACCTTTCCCCCCGTAGGAATGCTTAAGTCGATTCGGATACTTTTAGTGATTGCTGCATTTTACGATTACGAAATTTGGCAGATGGATGTCAAAACCGCATTCTTGAATGGGTTTTTGAATGAGGATGTGCATATGACACAACCTGAGGGTTTTGAGGATCTAGAACAAGCTTAAAAGATCCATTTATGGATTGAAGCAGGCATCTCGAAGTTGGAATCTTCGATTTGATGAGGCAATCAAGAAATTTGGCTTCCTCAAAAGCGAAGAAAAATCTTTTGTTTACAAAAAATTTAGTGGGAGCATCTTAGTCTTCTTGATTTTGTATGTAGACGACATACTACTCATGGGAAATGACATACCAAGATTGAGTTAGTCAAAGAATGGTTGAAAAGTTGCTTCTCCATGAAGGACCTTGGAGAAACTGAGCACATATTGGGAATTAAAATCCATAGAGATAGGTCTCGAAGAATGATTGGACTAAGTCAAGAAACCTATATTGATAAAGTTCTTGCAAGGTTCAACATGGAAAACTCGAAGAGAAGATTCATTTTCCATGTCACATGGCATATCGCTTAGCACGTGTCAGTTCCCGACTGAGCCTGATGAGTTAAAGCGAATGACTAGCATACCTTATGCTTCGGCTATAGGATCTATCATGTATGTCATGATAAGTACTCGACCAAATGTTGCATATGCCTTGAGCATGTGTAGTAGGTTCCAAGCAATCAAGGAGAAACACACTGGATTGCAGCTAAGAGCATCCTTAAGTATTTGAGAAGAAAAGGCATGTTCTTAGTCTATGGAGGTGAAAGTGAGTTGGTTGTTAAAGGTTATACTGATGCGAGTTTCCAAACCGACAAAGATGTCTTTTGTCTAAATGAAGGAGCAGTGAGCTGGAAGAGCTCAAAGCAAAGCACTGTAGAACTACTTTAGCGCATGGCCTTCTCAAATTCTTACTTTTTGACTTTTTACCCTGTTTAACAAGTCTCTCTTTGCCCCCTCTCCCACCTTTCTCAATTCCTTTTTTGTGGGTTCACCTGTTATGGTTGGTGAAACTCTAGTTGGTGTTTTTAAAATTGACAATCTAGTTCTTGTTAATTTCTAATATTAAGTAGTAGTATGTAATAACATAACCTATAAGTACTTTATGAACAAATCTTGTCGCCTAACAATAAAGTACATAACATAGCGGGAAAAGACATACGTCTTCTATGAATAAGCCATAGTGTTTCAACTCATAAGGACATATTGACAAGGCCTGTTTGTTATGAATAAGTCTTCTTATACAGCAATTTTTTGCGACCATATTTACAAGTCTTGTACAGTATCGTGCACCATATTTTCTCTCTTGGTGGCTTGGTGTACCCTCCGAAAACCTCATTTGGCTGGACGCGGCAAAAGAATGATTACATACAATAGGTGGAAGTTAGAACTGTTCAGATCACCATCCAGCAGCCAACTATAGAGTCTGGCACGTGCACAAACGTCACCATCCGACAGCAATCTACTAGAACTGACTGCGGAGTCTGGCATGTGAACAATCGGACAGCAACATGCTTGAACTGACTATAGAGTTTGGCATGCGAGTGAATCTGATGGTAACCTGCTTGAAGTGCAATAGAGTCTGTCGTGTGAGAGAATCCGACAGCAATCCGTTGTACTTAATATAGAGTCTGGTCTCTGGTGTGTGAGCCAAGTTGTTTTAACCATTCAAAAGCCAGCTCGTCCTGTGGAGTCTAGCGTGTCAGCCAAGGCAGCATTCCACAGCCAACTATTGAACTAAGCCCGGTGTGTTAGTGAAGAACTATATTAGGTTGGTCTTCAATTAGATCCAGTAAGATTGCATTTCTGAAATTGCATGACTTGTCCTCTTAAGCTGCACTCCTCTACCTGAAAGTCAATAGAACAGGTTTCAAGTTGTCAGTTTTGAACTTCCGTGAAGTGTAAGAGTTGTTGGAAAAACGTTCTCCACCGAATATGTGAGGGGGCATTCCAATAGATCCACTTAGTGTGGGCCTGTTGGCCCCTCACCAGTCACCACTAATATCTCTTCTTAGTTCAATGGAGAACAAGTTTTCCATCTAGCCTTTTTTTTCTATTTTCAAAGTTGTAAGTCTTAGTTAAAGGCAGGAATTCTTGAACTGACTCCACAATTCAGTAAATCCAACTAGTGTGGGGAGTGAAATAACCTGTGATAGATGTGTTCTCAACAATAGATCTCCGCACTCTTGAACAACCGTAACTTCTCCACTGTGTACTCTCGCCAAGTCAGAAATTAGAACATCCACTTGCTCTGCCTGCATACATAACAAAATATCAGGCAAGCATTAAGATTAATCACTTTATCTAATATGCCATTCATGTATTGACTATATCTCTGTGAAGTACAATACAAGATGAATTATTTAAATGTCGGTGATCAACATTTGATTACATCATGTTACAAGATATATTATTTTTCTGCAAACAGAACTTCACCTTGGGCACAAAGCCTTGCACTTGCGAACAGATGCTTTCTGCCACCTTTAAGGCTGAATTCATCGCTTCATTTATCTCTTTTATATCAATCTACAAAACACCCACATACGTTTTGTAAAAAAGAAATATAGAGAGTTCAAGATAGAGTAAAGCAAAGAAGTTGCCAAATATCTTACCTTTACATTACCATTGAGTGGAAGACGGGATGATATAATCTGCAAACCTTGCGTTAACTCCAACAATGAAGTCGTGTAATCTTCTTCCAAAGCAGACCATTCATCCAAAGAAGGCATCTGAAGATGCATTAAATATTAATTAATTATTTTACAAAACTAGGAATACTTGCAACATATGAGTGCGTATCATGGACATGACATCGATATATATGGATATTATAGCTCCTCATGGGTCAGCTCTTCGTCAATCTAGTACATTCACGGTGTGGTTGGTTCAATTACTGGATATGCAATGGTACAAAATCAGATAAGAGGATGGAAATTAAAGGTAACTGTGCGTGTTATTTCAAAAGTTATCTGTTTTAACCATGGAATGAATCGATTGAATCTTATTTTCATGAATTCACAAATACAGAAAGAACTAAATTTGGTCTGGGGTGATGAAATAATTTCTGAAAGTGCTGCATCCAAGCACTCCCAAGATTCACAAGTTCTCGCCTTCTCGGTCTTAGTTTATGAGTTGGTGACGACATGTCTTAAATTGTGAGTTTTGAGATTGATTACACAGCAGGTCGGATCAATTTATAGTGGCCTCACCTGAGCATCAAGAACTGCAGATAGAGTTTTTGCTTCTTTTAGAAGTCCAAAATCAACACGCTTGCTTTTCACAGAATCCTGCAGCTCCGATATCTTTACTCCCAATGAATAAAGCATTCTCTGCAACACGCAAAAATGAAATTACAACACTAATCTTAAACATAGAATGTGTAGAAAATGTTACAGAAGCATTTAGCTGACAGCACATTTCATCTGAAAACACGATGACAAATAATTAACGTGTTTTTCCTTTAAGATGAGCTATGACTATGCTGGATCATTTGTATGTCTAACTAATTTACATTTGTGTTTCCCCTAGGAAAACGTTTTTCATCTTATCCGCCTAACAAACAAGGCTATATATTTTCAAGATGTGCTCAAAGAATGTTAATAAAAGACATAAAAGATAAGGAACAACGCTCCGAATTTACTGACGCCAAATCATTCGGTTTCCAGTATCTAGCAGTTGGTGCTTTCCTTTTCATGATGCCTGATTGTGCAGGATAAATCCTTAAACCCTCAAAAGGTACATCATAGAATCGTAGAATGGTACAGGATAAACTCAAACAAGGCTTCTCTAATTCAGGTCAATCATAGAATCGTAGTAGCTTGTAAAAATTTCCGAAAATGCCATAAAGAATTGATCACGACATCTTTCTTTCACAATGCTTAGATGATTTAACTTTCTGAAATCTATAGAACTTATCCATCTAGAGAACACCAAATACTAATACATTTCAGTGACTTTCACCAGGAAAAAGCACACTCTATTATACACTCGGGTGTATGTATAATATAACCAAATGTATATTTCTACTGCTTTGCAGCTTTCGACATGATAATTCTAGGTACACAAATATAGTTTGTTAAAATATCACCACACAACTAAAAATCTTAAACAGCAGTAAATGAAACAAACTAATAATGCTAAACCAATTATCAACAAAATAATTCAACCCAATGATTGAACATAATAAATCAGATAACACATCACAATGAACTAACCTCACTTTGCTTCTTCTGGGAATTGAAGCATGTTTGAGCCTTAGCATTAGCAAACCTCCATTGAAGATAATGATTATGAAGCAACTTAAGCCGATGTACATCATCTTGATGGTTTGAGCCACCCTTCCTCATCACCACCTTCTTCCCCTCCATCGTATGAGGCCTCGAGTTCGCTAATCCAGGAGGAGGCATCGGCGGAAGGTGAAGACTACGCGCCACCTTGTTCATACTACCACCCTTAATAGAATGCAATACACTCATCTGTTGTTGTTGTTCATGATTGGAAAATGTAAACTCCATTGACCTAGAACACGGCGTCGAAACTCTACCACCACAATTGTTATTATCAACAGGCTCTGATTTCACTGACTCACCATCACCATCACCATCATCATCATCATTATAATTAGCATCATTAGCATCATTATTCATCCCATTGGCTTGAAGCAACTTCGAGGCGGCCGTGTCCCAACTCCGTTGTCGGATAAGTCTGGGACCCACCGGAGCAGGCACCGGAGTGTCGGTTCTAGAACCTTCCTTAAAAAGCTTAATAGCAGCCCGGGGTTTGGAGGAGGTTCTCACCGGACTAAAGGAGCTCCGGTTCAAGGAATCGGGCCGATTTTCATCAGCGTAACGCGAATGTGGAGCTCGAAAATCGGTGTTGGATCGTCGGAGAGACTGATTTTTAGGGAGGTGAGATTCCGCCGGTGTTGACGGAATTTGTTTAGGGATCATCGGAGATTTTGGCACCGGCGACATGAATCTTGAGCTCACTTCACGAACCCTAGGTCGAGATCGTCGAGGATTTAGGGGATTTGTCGGCATTGGAGTTGAAATTTCTGATGATGATTGGGGTTTAGGGTTTTCCGACGCCATTGTTGGGCTCATTTTGAGGAGTTTTGGGGGGAAAATTGGGGGAAACGATTCAATTGGAGGAACCCTAGAAATCAACAAAAGGAAAATTGATCTAGTTTGAAGGTAGATTGGGGGAGAGTGTGGAAGGCAGGAGAGAGGTTGTGACGTTGAAAGTAGAAAGAGATGAAGTAGAGAAAACTAGCCGTTAGCAAGAGGTTCAACGGTCTACTGAAAACTAGGGGGGGTAAAGGGGGTACTAGAATTATTATTTTGTTTTGTTGGTGGAGGATTATACTATTTTAATGTGAAGGGGCCAAATGAATTAGTATTATTTTAGTTTGATTATTATAAGTTATGGTCTGTTCTCTTCGGCATAAAACAGCTGAACTGAACTGAACTGAACTTATTGGAGCTGAACTGAACTGAACTGAACTTATCAGAGCTGAGCTGAACTGAACTGAACTGAACTGAATTGAATTGAATTGAAATAAACTGAATGTAATAAATATATAAATAATATTTTAAAAAAGAATAATATGAATATTAAATAATAATTATAAAGATAAGTAATAATAATGAATAATAATAATAGTATTTTGGATATTTTTAAATGATAGTTATAAATATATTATATTAATAATCATAAATTAATAATAATAATAATTAATGATATAATGATAATTAATAATAATTATTTATATTATTTGTATTAATATATTAATACTTGATGATGATATATAATAACAATAATATCTAAGAAGTAAATTAATATTACTATTTTTATAATTAGATTTAATAATATAAAAATATTTAGTAATAAAAATAATGATTGGGTTGGACCGCAAAAATTACATCATAAACCGTCTTGACGCGATTTGATTGGTTTATTGGCTAAAAAAAGTGGGTTTATTTGTGCTTTGACCTAAATCATGTTCCTCCTAATAATAATAGTAATAATAATGAGTAAAGCTATAATAAACAAAATAATATATAGAAACAACAACAACAACAACAATAATAATAATAATAATACTTAATAGTAATGATATATATTAAATTAATAATAATAATCATAATAATAATAATAATAATAATAATAATAATAATGATAATAATAATAATAATAAGAGTAATTAGTAAAATAAATTATACCAACATAATAATAATATTTAACAAAATAATTATAAAAGAATGGAGCTGAACTGAAATGAACTGAACTGAACTTATTGGAGCTGAACTGAACTGAACTTATTGGAGCTGAACTGAACTGAACTGAACTGAAAATAAGGTGGGGAGAACAGGCCCTTAGTGAGATCATTATTTTTTTCATTATCACAATTATGGTGTTTATTATTAAAGTACCTTTTCGATAAAAAATAATAATTATAAAGCACCTTAAGTTCATACACTTCTAATTAGAGGTGATCATTTTGGCCCGGCCCGTTTTTGGGCAGAATTTTTTGGCCCGCGGGCCAGGCCGGGTCGTTTTTTTTTTTTTGTTTTTGGACGGGCTTTGGGCAAGCTAAAAACGATTTTTTAGTCTATTTTTTGGCCCGGCCCGTTTTGGCCCGCAAAAGCCCGCTAAGCCCGGCTCGAAATAGCGGGCTTTGGACACAAAAATTAGGCCCGAATTTAGGCCCGGCCCGGCCCGGCCCATGATCACCTCTACTTCTAATTCATCATTTTATGTTATGATAGTATAAAATAAAATCTTATTTTTATTCGAGGGAACATCTTTTATGGTCAAAAATGAAATAATTAAGTGGCTATACAATTACAACAATATGCAATATTTAATATGCATAATGGTTAGTCTCAAGGTAAACATGAGTGAGTCAAACACAACAAGATTATTCCCAAAGAGCGTGAGTGTCTTGTAGTATAAGAGTAACAATTTGTCAATGAACTCTGAAGCAACCATTGACATGTTAGTATATAATACATGTACACTTGAACATAACTTAGATGTATACATTAAAATTCTTATTTTCTACTTATACAATTTGTAGAAAAAAGGTCAAGTATTGCATAGCTTCAGGTACCCGTTTGGAACTTTATTACTCAAAATTTTAAACAATCATGTGGTAGGAAGAAGTTTAGCTCGAGGGATAAAGTAACTGGGTTAAGTTATTAGGTACTGTACAAGAAAAATATACAGCTCTTTATAAAATGTATTGCTCTATAAACTCCAATAGTTTGTTAATATAAATCAATACAAACCCCGACCTGTATTTCACATATCTTTTGGTTCTCATACATAATGATGCCTTAACTTCAATTCGATCATTTTAATAACTACAAGAAAATGTGGTTTTTAATAGGCACTTGAAACTAGGAGTGAAAAGGCTAGACACAAACAAAAACCATCCTCATACAACGTCGCTAGCAAAATTCGATCATTTGACATTTAAAGTTACACGTTCAAGTTTTTTACTAGGTAGAACTATTTTCCGAGAAGAAAAATGTAATTAGTTAGCTGTTAAACAAGTGTTAGAAACTAGAAAATGATTTTTTCACATCTTACGAAGCTGAAAAACAAAACACTCCGGTAAACATATGAGACAAATTTTAGCTAACTATTTTCAGTACATAAAAGAAAAATAATTCCTATTAACTCGTGCCCCTTGTCAGTCGCACACTGAAAACGTTGCATCTTTTCAACAATTATACTGTTTCTAGAGCTCTTAGGAATCTTCATGAAACTAAAACCTGGTTAAATTACAATCATGTCCAAACCTTCATTCTAAATGTTGTTTAATCACTTCAAAACAGGAAAAAAAAAAATCTTGACTAAAACTTATTATTCTAATAACGCTTCTTTTAATAAATATAGAGTTCTTCATAAAGCTAACCCTACATAAGGAATGGAGCATTCGTACTAAGTTTGATTCATGTCAAATTGCAGGTTCTTCGTTTTCCTCATCTACGCATCACTCTTCCACGTTGCACCAAGCTTCAACCACCATTCTCCTTCAAGCTCAATTTTGATGGCTCTGTCTCATTAAATTCCGCGACAGATAGAGTCATTATTCGTAATAATCTTGGTCAACTTATTCACGCACATCCTATAATCTAGGCACATCGACTGTATTTTGTCGCCAAAGCAACGACTTTCCACAAAGGTTTATTCTTACCTCTAGAAAACGGAATACAATACATCCACATTGAAAGGTGACAATCTACTGGTCATCAATGTGGTTAAGAATATTTGGCATCCTCTATGGCAAATTTAATTCATCATAGACGACATTGAAGCTTTTCTCCAATTCTTGTCTTATCAAATTCAACATATATATCGTAAAGCCAACAAAACAGTTGATTGGGTGGCAAATGTTGATCATTTAGTTCATTCTGAATTCCATATTGTACATGATTCTAATTCTGCTCTCCATCCCATCCTTGTAAATGATATTTTAGGAGTTCCCCTCGCAAGGAGGGTCTTCTAAAATCTATTTCGTCTTACCTTTACAAAATAAAATGTATCTTACCACATATATTCACCAAAACATTAGAAAAAAATAACCAGGCAAAATTTTTATTGGAATCATCTTATTATGTATTTCCATATAAGAAAACAATTCATAAAATTTTCAAAAGTGAAATTGAAAATAATTGAGTAAATATGTTTATTGAAAAGCGTGAAAAGCTAAATTTGTGTAAAACATATGTTTAGGAAAGAAAAAATCTTTGTCTAGTTAGTAATTTAATCGACATATAAAACCACTAGAGTCCAATTTATCATAGTTTATTATTATACTAGTAATTTATGCACTCGATGTATGTCTTATTTTTTAAAACGTAATTCTAGTTTTTTTGGGCATAAGCAAGGATACAATTCGAACATTAGACATGTTTTTTTGGCTAGTTAAATTTCGTTGGTTAAGCCTATATTGCTTAACATGTTAACTCGACTTTTATTTTAATTTAATTTATAGTTTCTTTAAGGTTTTTAAAATTAAAACTGATTAGCGATAAAAGAATGTTATGTAGATTTATTTAGGATTTCTTATATTTTTGTCAGCAAAGTATTTTGTGTTAATTGAATCATTCACTTTGTTAATTGATTCTATTTTCCTGTAATTCTTAATTGGGCATTGATTGATCAAATATTTGATTAATATAATTTAGTTTTTTTTTACTTTTTTTTCAGCATGAACGTAGTGAGTCTTGTGCCTCGTAAAAAAAGAGGGGGAAATTGCGATCTTTCTTGTAAAGGGCGAGAAATTGAGAATCGAACCGCCTTTCAAAAAAGTATAAAGAGTTTCTTACAATCACTAGGCCAATCTTAATTCTCAATCCCATAGTATAATTACATTGATCAATTATCAATGTATAGTGGCTTAACTATCTAATCGGTTTACGATCGAGGGGCCGAATAAAAAAACACACAATAACTTGAGTTAAAAGAAGCTGTATTGATAGAAGAAGCTGTTATCTTTACTGTAAACGCAGAAGAAGAGAAATCGAGGAGCATAGGAAAATCGAATTGGGGAAATTGAGAAGCAGCAACATTAACAAATAACAATGGCGTTGAAGTTTTTGAACAAGAAAGGATGGCATACAGGAAGTCTTCGAAACATAGAGAATGTTTGGAAGGCAGAGCAAAAACACGAAGCTGAAGAGCGCAAGTTAGACGAGCTTCGCAAGCAGATTCATGAGGAGAGAGAACGCGATGAATTTCGCCTTCTTCAAGAGCAAGCTGGACTCACACCGTATTAATTTCCTCTTTTACTCGATTATTATTGCAATTTCCCATATCTTATGCTTCTATTGCTAAATTAGGGTTAGGGTTAGGGTTAGGGTTTTTATTTGATTTATGATTTCTGTTGTTGCTGTTGTAGGAGGCAGGAAAGGTTGGAATTTCTCTATGATTCTGGATTGGCAGTTGGAAAAACCATTTCTGATGGATTTAAGGCACTTGAATCGCACCCTAGTGCTGATAATTCCGCATCGGCTTCGGTATCGGCCTCGGCCTCAGCCTCAGCACCCTCCTCGTCAAATGTGAGCTCTTTTTTCATTGATGGTGCTTAATCAGTTTATATCTAGCGAAGTTGGGTTTTGTTTTTTTTGTCTTTTAAGGAAGGTTTTGCTGTTTCGTTTGATGTGCATTTAAATTAATCCAATATGTTGAGATTGATAGTTACTTGATCATTTGCTGTTCTTTACATTGAAAGTAAAAGCTAGATCATCTGTTGCTGTATTTCTTTGCTATAGACAAAATCCATTTAATTAGACATGTAATCAGTCCACAAGTTAGATTGTTGAGCTGAGAAACTTCATGGGGTTTAGAGATTACCCGTTGCTGAAATCTAGATTGTTTTTTCTATGAAGTCTGACCTGCTTCCTGAGTTAAGATGAAATGAGAAAGGTAGGAAAGTCTTTATGAGGAAATGAGCAACATAAGTACTAATTTCTTCAGCTTCTTGGTCCAATGTTGGGATCGTGTCATTTATATGATAGTAACTATTGGTTTGATCGTGCAACCAGTTGAGAGAATTTGAATAACTTGAAGATATAATTCATTCTGCTAAGTGTAGAAGAGTATCTCTGAACTTGTGCATTTTTTGAGGAGATTGACCAGATTGTTATGTTGGACGAGTTTAAGATTACACTGGACTGGTAGAGAATAAGACAGGCAAGAAATGATTCACATATATATCACTGAACTCGAACTGTTGTATATCATCATAACATGTATACAATTGTCGCACTTTTGGTGATGTTTTGAAGTTGGAGGGTATTGGGAAGTTTGTATCTGGTCGGTTGTTGTGAGGGTAAAGATCGAATTGTAAACTATAGAAAATGATGAGGACTTTAGACTTATGCTTATGCACATGCCCCCATGGTGATGGTTCCACAGAGGTGTGTGCTACTAATGCTTATGACAGAATGTAATGTTAATCCATTTAATTGATTTACCATGATTGTGGTATTTGGGCCTGCCATGATGGTGGTAGATATCCAAGGAATTGGTGCGGGTGTGAAAGGAAGAATATAAGAGGTAATTGGATTGTTTATCCACGTTATTTATGGACTATCGTGATTCATGACGCAATTATTGGAGCGAAGGGACAATCAGTTGTGTAAGCAAACATCTTAAATTGATACTTGTGTGCTGACCATATAGCAACTCTCTCTCATATGATACTGCTCAGGGACCCAGACATAGACTACGTGGAACCATTTAAAATTTGAAAATCTGAAGTTTTATGTGGGACTTTGCTTGGATTCATCATCCTAGGGTCTAGGGGAGTTGTGTCTATGTGAAAGTCTACAAGAGGCAGGATTTTTCCCCTATTGGTGCTCTGATGGGGTGCGCAAGACAAGCTTGTAGTTAATTTGGTTTTTCCTATTGTTCTCTTTCTTGAAATTTCATTGTATCTTATGCTTTCTTGGAATCTTGGTGATGAGACTCTTGCATTTTATGTTCTGTCCTCCATCTGTTTGGAAGAGCAAGGAAGTTGTCCATGGGATCTCCTAGAATGCCTTTGAAAAATTTCAAGTAATTTTATCTCATGTTGGAAGTATTCTTTGTCCTTCTTTCCCTACCAACTCATATCTTATCTCTTGTTGTGTATTTGCTGTTGTGTCCTCTAATCATATTTTGTGGTGCATCATGCATGTTGTTCTGAAACTTGAAAGTCTGATTTAGTTGTTGCTGCATAATGCTTTTTAAGTATTCGATTTCTTACCATGATTGCTTCAACTGTGTAATGGATACTATTTCTGTTATCAATGCATTGCTGCTGTGTTGAGGATAGCTTGCTCCTTTTCTAACTCCCTCCCCCTTTGTGCTTCTGGTGAGATTTGCTGCTGTTTCTGATTAAAGCTCACACATTGGACCCTTAATATTGCAGCAATCAGCTGTTCCTGGAGCTCTATTTGAAGATAAACCGCAGTCTGCCAATGATGCTTGGAGAAAACTCCATTCAGACCCACTGCTGATGATTCGGCAAAGGGAGCAAGAAGCTCTGGCTCGAATAAAGAATAATCCAGTAAAGATGGCTATGATTCGTAAATCAGTAAGCTCTTCCACGTTAAATTGTCATGCTTGTTTTTACTATATGTCTTACAGTCATATACTCGTATGGAAGGTTTGAGTCTGTGTGATTGCTGGTCTGCTAGCCTGTAGCACATCTAGATTAAGTTTCTTGTACTGAAGCTGTGTAATTATTACAGCAATAGTAGAATCAGGATTTTATCATTGTCCTCAGCTTTGTGAAAGTTGGTATATGCACTATACAGCCAGGGACAGGGTTGCATTGGGTGTTATTGTTTTGACTTGATGAGTAGTAAAACTATTTCTTGCCTAGATGCTAGTAAATTTTTCCTGTGTATTAAACTCTGAATTACTTCTTCTTTTGCAAGTATAATAGAACGCTTATCACTTGTCAGTGAGGTTCAGCTAGCAAGTAGCAATAATTGATGATCAGTCACATGTCCTCTTTCGCAGTTCTAATGATTGGTTTGTTGGATTATGTTACTGCACATGATTGATGTCAAGACTTGGTTTGTTTTTCTAATTTTGTTACCCATGATGCAGCAAACGCATCTTTTTGTTCCTTTTTTTCTCTTTTTTTTTGTTTTAGGGCTGGAGGTTTTGGGGGGGGGGGGGGGGGGGGGGGGGGGAAGGGTTGCAGTGTGGGACATTACTTTGCTGTTTCACAATTGCAAGGGCTTCAATTACCTAGCTATATGTTCAGCACTCTGAAAGGAAGTAGTTTCTGTGCAAATATATGACATTCTAACATGAAATTTCTTGTTTCAGGTTGAAACAAAGAATAAACATGACGAATCTCATGCTGGGGAGCGCAAAAAGGTGAAATCAAAACATAGAAAGCACTTGTCCAGACATCAATCTGATTCCGAAACTGATAGTCATGAAGAGAGAGAAAGGAAAAAGAAGGTGAAGCGCAAAAAGAAAGAGTGTGGCTCTAACACGGAAAGTGATGGTGATGAAAAGGGGGAAAGGAAAAGGAGGGTGAAGAACAAAAAGAAAGAGGATGTAAATTCTGAGGAGGACTCTAGAGACAGAAGTAGACATCATAGACATACCCACAGAGATAATGAAAGTGAGAAGCAGCAACGCAGTAGTCCTATAAAGCAAAAACCAGACAGAAATAAAGATTATGAACGAACCCAGAGAGGATTTGAGAAATCAAAGCATGAGGAGTATCGCTCAGACCGTCATATTGACAGATCTCCTCACAAAGATAATGAAAGTGAGAAGCAGCAACACGGTAGTCCTATAAAGCAAAAACCAGACAGAAATAAAGATTATGAACGAACCCAGAGAGGATATGAGAAATCAAAGCATGAGGAGTACCGCTCAGACCGTCATATTGACAAATCTCCTCACAAAGATAATGGGATGTCAAATCAAGGTAGTGATTCTAAGCATACTGCTCTGCCACCTAGGCCAGATTCATACAGACGCCGAGGTAGGGCTACTCAACTCTCTGAAGAAGAGAGGGCTGCTAGGTTGAGAGAGATGCAAATGGATGCTGAGAAACATGAAGAGCAACGGTGGCAAAGATTGAAGAAGGCTGATGCGGATGATGCACGTGAAGCTAGCCAAGCAGGTAATTCTCGGGGAAGGTCGTTCCTGCATTCTGTTCAGAAGAGTGTCTATGGTGCTGAGAAAGGTGGGAGCTCGACAATAGAGGAAAGTGTTCGCCGTCGTTCCCATTTTCTTCAGGGAAGGACGGCTGATGAGGGTAATGCTTTCCGGAGATGATGGGTTTTGTACTAGTGGTTTTCTCCACGAAGGGCCTGCATCTAACCACAAGGATCAAACCATATTTCCCACAAAGAAGCTTAAAATGAAGGCTATATGAGTTTGTTTGGCTGTTGAATCTAATGATCACAATTCTTCTCGTACATAAGATAGTACTCTTCAAGTCAAATGGATACTTTGTTCTTTTTCAGTTGTGTTATGTTGGCTTTTGGTGGTATCTATATATATAGTCCACTTTGACCATCTTGTATGATTTATATTTTATACGCAAAGAAAAACATAGTCACTTGAGATCTTGTTGTTAAATTTTGTAAGAAACATCAACTTTTTTTTACTTATCCATAATTATATGTATTAATTCACGAAGAAAGAGAGTACAATAGCTGAGAGTAGATGACAGCCGAGACGATAATGTTGTATGATAAAATATCGTATTCTCAAATTTCCAAAAGATTCAAAACTTCTGGTACTAGTAACAATCATTGATCCTGTTTAAAAAAACATTTGATATGGCTAGTCCTTTCCCTTTCAACTTTTGATAGATATCCACAAACCACAATCATAGGGAGGCCATGGCCTACTGTCGCACCCCCCTTGACTCCACCATTGATTAAAGAAGTTGGAGCCTATTTCTGTCTTTCACCACAAAGAGATCATACAACACTTGATTCATACTTCCTCCGTTTCGTTTTAAATGCAACAAATGAGTATTATTTGTGAAATATAAAATATTCACTTATTGCATTTAAAACGAAATGGAGGAAGTATATTATATATATATATATATATATATATATATATGAGTCGGGATCCGGTGAGAATAAGAAGTTATGTGAGAATAGATATATATGTGAGAATAAATCACAATAAAAAGTGAAGGGTTGTGATTTGCCTAAATGTTTAACAAAACCCCACATCTCTCACTAAAATCTGAAAACTCACGTTTCTCATCATCGATCAATTGCAATCGAAAATTCGAAGCTTTCTCTCTCATCAAAATTCATCCATCAATTGTTTCTCCAAATCATCCATTCATACTACTTTTGATGCTACTCAATTGTTACTTTCTTCAATCATGAGGTACGAAATTCTCAAATTAAACAAATTTTGATAGAAATTAATTGTTTGATCGAAATTTTTATTATGATATATTAATTAGAAACAATGAAATTTGTTGTCTTAATATTCTGTCATGACTAATCGTGGCACTTATGTTGCCATCTCTGATATTTCTTGTGCTGATACTCTCTATCCTAGGCTGAAATTCTTGTTGATTTTGTCCACTTTAGTTGAACTAATTATTAGTCTAATTGTCAATTTTTGTGCTTGTAATTGAAAAAATGACAAACTGAATGCTGCTTTTTTGTATAATGTAGGTCGATTATTGATGTGTTATTCAATTTCGAGTTTTTATTATGATATATTACCAACAATGAAATTTGTATTTTGTTTGGTGAATTGGTTTATTATACAAACTTATCTCACTTGAACTCTCTACCAGTCTACCTTTAGTTATTGTTGATATTGTGAAGTCAGGTGAAAGGATTTTGTCATGTCAGTAAAGTTTCCACTTGGTTAGAGCAAGGTGTCAAGATTTAAAACTTTGTTAACTTCTGAAGCAAAACCAAACTTGAAATAATGAGTTAGCTTAACAAAGATTAAGAAATTACTCTTCTTCTGCCATTTCCTCTTTTCTATATTTTTTAAAATTTTTCCTTTCTGCTCCTGGTTTTAGGTGACTTCAATTGTCCAAGTTGCTGAGACATTCTTGGCATGCTACTACAAAAATTTCCTCAAGGGAATTGGTGCAGTGGCATGTAGATGATATGCATTATTAACTTGCAAGTCCATTGTAGGAAGTCGTTCAATTTCAATAGGCTCATTATCTTCAAATTATTCTGGGAGTGAATCGAGTTTGCTAGATGAAAGTTCAATTGTTAGCCACTTGCAATTTGCTTCTGTTTCTTCATATAACAAGAGACAGTATTTTGGTAAGTTTTTGTTTATTTATTGCTTATTATTTTATTATCTGTTTCATGTGTTGTTCTGCCATATAAGGTATCAGCATGCTTATAGTAGTATAGATACTTTATACTTTTGGAGTTTTGGGTTAGACCAATGACCATGCCTTATCTCAGTGCTGCTCGAGCGTAGTTTTTGTTTTGGGTAGATCAATGAACCATCCTCCCATTCCTAATTGTCTGTAACAAAATTTATAAGAAAAATATGGGCTCTGTGTTTCCAAAATCAGAAAGTGAGCATGCTAGTGAAGTGAAAGGCTAGCTGAAAATTAGTTTTAGAGATAGAGGTTGATGGCATCATCGATGGCTTGAATGTACATTAGAGATGGTTTCAATGTACATTCACTGATGGCTTCAATGTACATCAAAGGGTATAGTCTCAAGGTTTCACAAAGTGCAGCATGTAGATACACTAACTTATGACGTGAATGTCTATAAATACTTCTCGTTGTTGGCCATCGATGGACTTGTCTAGTTTGTTATGCTGCCATCCTCACTCTCTGACCAAATACCTTCCATTCTATAGTGTATTTTTTCAAGAATATGTCTGCAAGTCTGCATTTGTTTGGCCGAATAGTAGGCATTTGTCCTTCCCCGTAATATATTCAAAAACCAGAAACGAAAGTTTGACAACTGACTTCTAGAGACTGTCATGGCAAAGGCTCTGGCTATGAGCACATAGTTTTAGAGATGGAAATCAGAGTTGTAGGCACAGCTGTAGGCCTAAAATTGCTGAATGTGTTGATTGATGTGGCATAATAACTACTTTTTCTATAACTATAGTCAGTGTTGCTACAACTCTAACCAATACTTGATATAACTCTTATCAAAATGTTGCAACTTGATAGCTTGTTAGCTCAATTGGTGAGTGTTTTGTGTGCAAATACACAAAAATGTGGGTTCAACTCCCACACAAGCTCTTATTATTTTCATGAACCTGTTTAGTTTTTAGGATGTTTCTAATTTTTCTCATAAGCCTTATTTGATGCTACGGTAAAAGAATAAAAAAATGACGACATTAGATTGAGTCACAGTATGATTTTCAACTCTATTCTTAATGTACATAAGTGCTATTGTACAACATGTTCTGCTCTACGTCTTGGCTCTAACTTCTAATAATTGTCATTTTATAACCTATGTGGGAATCGAACCCACATCTTGCGCATAGCACATGCTCTTCCATTTGAGCTAATAGGTTTTAAAGTACAAGTAAAAAGCATAGGCAGGTGCTTATAGGGTACTTGCATGTGATCTCCACTATTGACAATCAATGGGATACTTTGATATTTTCATGGATTATGTATACAAAAGCTTTTGAAATAACCTGATTGAAACTCTTTAATATGTCTAATTTTATTATAACTATGACATTATTCAAAGATTCTCTAATATGTGCATATGTTGCTCTCTTCATCATTGAAACCAAATTGATTTTGCACCCAAAATCCAAACTACATCCATCAAGTAAATAAATGATACTCCATAGCATATCAATATGAATATACTGGACTTCGCGCAAGCACAAATATATGTCCTATAAGTTTTGATTTTCATATATACTAAACCCTACAAACAAACCAATTAATAACTAAGTTTACAAAATGCTCACAGACCAATCACACCAATTTTAATCCAAAAGCAGATAGTACGCATTATCAAGCCCTAAGTATAAAAGTATTAGATCAAGCATGGTGTATACAAACATGGATGCCATTCAAGGCATAGTATGATCTTCAGTACTATAGCGAGTTAACAACTAAGTGAACTTGGATGTTGAGTTTAAGATTGCTAGGAGATTCTGAAAGCATTTCTCATAGGCATGAATTATGTAAAAACATTAAACGTCAGATCAAACATTAAACTCCTTCCTCCATTCACAAAAAATTTCTTCTGTATTTTGAATAAGTCAATCTGTATAAATACCAATACATCATATTTAGCTAGCTAAAAGCTAAAGACACACATATTTGAAAGCCATATACCAATACATCACATGTACATCAAATCTTTACCACACATACATCATAGGTACACTATAAGTACATTGAATCTCATATATGAGAAATTTCAAACAACATTAAACCATTGTAATTTTCAGCAATAAAAGACTCAAAAGCACCTATATATTTTCTTATAGTGTTGCTCCATCGACAATTCAGTAATCCTAGGCATAAACTATAGTAAAAATCTAGAGCCACCAACCTCATGTTGAAGAATATAGTAAAAATCTATGCTTGTCTTGGAAGTCTATGTAACATTGTTCCATCACTATTGTATCATGTAACTTTACCTCTCATGTATTTATTTTTTTTTACTATGAAAAATGTATGTATACATCAGTAGTAATTTAAAAGTACATCAGTGATGGCTTAAAAGTACATCAATGATAGCTTAAAAGTACATCACCTATTAGAAATATTTAGTTTTAAAAGTTTATATGCCATTACCCATAAGTTTACATGTTAAGTGGATGCAATTTATATGCCATTACCCATAAGTTTATAGAAGGCATTCCCATTCTTGTTCTAATTCACTCAATTCTACAGTACTTTCTCCTTCTCCATACTTTCCCCCTTCTTCAACAACTCTCTTAATTCTACAGTTGTAGTAAGCTTCACAGTCTACAACTGCACTACAAATAGAACATTAGCATAGCAGGCACCGTGCACCATAGGAAGACAGACAAAACATATCTAAAGCACCTAATGACAATGGACAAAAGATCCGAAGTTTCATTCCAGCAGGTTCATTCCAGTAGGTTAATTGCGGAAACTTAGATGTTGTCCGCTTGGGTACAAGCATTGCCCAAAAAGCTCCCAAAATTCTTTGGTTTAGAGGGTAGAACTCTAGTAAACTCAGTGGTTCTAGGCAAGCGAACTTCCTAACTTCTGGTTGAAGTTAGAACCTCTCTACTCCCTATAGATTATAACTTCTCATTCCTTCCATTTTATCAATCAAACAACCCAACACTTTGGTAGTGTCCAACAAGTACAAAATCCTACAACTTTATCATGTCAGCCAGATAACCACTTATCTTCCAATACACAGATGTATCAATACCCATAGGCATAGCCAACTAGTAATTGAACCTATCTCATATATCCAAAGAATACCCCAGATCCAAAATGCCACCAAAATTTTATTGAATTTGTAAAAATTTGTACTGCATTGGACTTCCACATTGCATTGGACTTCTACGATGCGTTTCAATGTGTATACATCATGAATATACATCATGAATTGCCTAAAAGCACATCACAAGTTCCCTACAAGTACATCAAAATGAAAATAACTACAAATTTCAAAAGAGACAATGTAATCATACTTACAATTCTCAATTTCAAAAGTCAAACCAATTTATTAAAATCCTCCATCTAATTCCAGCATCGGCAACAACTGTATTTCACACTTAAAACACAAGAATTTCAAAATACATAGACAGAAATGATGCAGGAAGAAAAAACAGAAGATGAAAATCCACTGTTACCCTTAGAATTAGAACATCAAAAACAGCAGCAACAGCAACTAAGTCTAATTAAGGATGTCAATCATGAATCAAAGAAACTATGGAGTATTGTCGGGCCTGGCTGAAATTAAGCATAAATCCAAGAAATTTTCTTCCATGAAGAAAAACCAAACAAAAATTAAGCTTAAAAAATACTACATCATGTTACGAAAACCAAAACCCTAAAATTCAACAAATAACTGAAAAATTAAGCTTCAAAATTCCAAAAAATTACCACTTCAAATCATTTTCGAGCTTCAATGGAGAATTTGGAATCTTGTTCGAGCTTTAATTGAAGATAAATTACTAGTTCTGGATGTTGTTGAAGCTTAAATTGTGGATGAAAATGGCAAGCTACTAAAGGTCGGTAACAAAATTTGACGTTTTTTGGGGATTTAATGGTTTTTTTTTTTTTTTGGATTAATGAAATTCCTAGTTGCTACAGTAGGTCGCTGGAGGAAAGTTAGGAAACACGCTGTTTTCTTTGATTAATGAAAGCCGTTGGATGAGAGTAATCTGAGGGTAGAGATCTATTCTCATATAATTAAGTATTCTCACATAATCATAGTATTCTCACATGAGCCCAAATCTATATATATATATATATATATATATATATATATATATATAAAAGTCCAAATGAGGCAATGAATGACCACCAAGTCCAACACTATCGCGGAAAAGGTAGAATTATGGAAGATCGCCAACGTAACTTGTCATGTTTGGAGTTCATATATTTGCGTTTCATCAAAACCTGGGTCTAACATACATACCTGTTCGTTTATGTATGTGAAGACCATATTAGGGCTGGTAACCTTCTCTCATCATGTTTTTATTTACGTAAAATTAGGTATACGCTGACATTTGAGTCCTCTCATACTCGTATGTAGGATGAGTCTCTATGTAAATTTTGTTTAATGTGTACCGTGGAATGAACCAAATTGCTACCTTGAACATGTGCATTATAAATAATATCTCGAAATCCAGCACAAAAAGATGATCCATAGGACACATGAAGTTCACAATTCATTACATTTTTCTGCAAAGTACTTCTATTTTACAATGTAAAATGAATCTCCAGAAACAAACCACAATACATTCATGTGAACCACTTCTATAATTGCATTTGATGCAAAAGACCCCTATTAAGCAACTTATGTGCCTAAACAACTAAACTAAACCACATAACTGTGTTGATAAATATGTTAACCCTTCTTCTGCTGCTTATGAGCACTCTCGGCCTTGTCTTGAACAGAATCTTCTGCCTAACTCACAATTCCGATCACATCCAATTATACATTCGTCGATGATTCGGAACTCCTGCTTTGATCTCCATCAGAATGTTTAACTTTCTTCAACACCAAAAGTGGCTTCTTCATGGTGACCCTATTGTAAATGTATATGATTCCTGTAATAGTTAATACTAGTCTTCTATCTACGCGATGCGTGCGTCGATTGTTTGGGTCTATTCTTAATAAATTTCATTAAAATATAATTATAAGAGTGATTTATAATTATTGTTATACAAACTACTATAATCTATAAAGTGTCTAGAAATTAGATAAACATTTAGATGTAAAGTTTTGTAGTCAAATTAAATTTGTAATTTTATTTATTGAGTAACTATTTTTCTCATATGTCAAGTTACTTTGTTATTTATTTAGTTTATTATTGGAATTTTGACTCATTTTCAAATTAGAAAAGGATATAATTGTACAAAATCTGAATATCCAATTAAATACTTCCTCCATTTAGAAATAGTTGCACCATTTCTATTTTGTGCACTACTCACATCTTACCCTTAGATTGTCTTTGGAATTTATATTTTAGGAAAAACATAGTCATGTGGGATCTTGTTAGATTTGTCTCGATGTATATTTTATTAAAATAAAATTTTTATAATTTGTACTTATTGATAATTAAAGATATTAATGGTTGAAATTATACATCAGCATGCGTGAAAGTTAGAAATTGTGCAACTATTTCTAAACGGAGGAAGTATATATTTAGCTAAGGACAAAAAAGACATTTAATTAAGGGACACCATAGCTCCCCATTGACTTATATAATAGAGATGTAGTCAATAAATTTTTGGACATCAACAAAAAAAACTATCAACTGGAAATTCATACCACATCCATATAAAAAGAGGCATCACTTTTGAGCATTATCCCAATGTCCCGAATCTAGTTGTACTTGAATAAGGTTTGCTAAGGAACTAATACACATTACATACTCCATATTACTATTCCTAAATCCTATTTCTACTCGATATAGGAATCCTAAATCTACTTTTACTCGGTTCCTAAGTAACATGACACAAACTCATCTGCTAATGCTATAAATAATACACTCATGTTTCTTAACTCATAGATTCATGTTATATCACACATTATGGCAGACGACATGAGTGATATAATTCCTTGCGAAATTGCAAGAAAAATTGCAGTTGAGCATCTTGATAATCTAGACGACGTAGAAAGTTTGTCACTTGTTTGTTCTTCTTGGAGATCTGAAACTAGCGACATTAATTATACCAACTTCTTCCCCTCCAAAAACACCCAACTTCCATGGTTAATGCTGGCTGATTCACCCTCTAGTTTATTCCGACGATTTTACAACCTCTCTAAACGCATGTTTCTTAAGATTGATATACCACCATTCGAGCACGACCTCAACCACAACCTCAACCACAACCACGACCACGACCACCGCAGGTTTTTCTCTTCAAAAGGATGGGTTATTACTGTCACCAGGAAACAAGCTCTTATTAGCTTTTTTGATCCTTTCACTACTACTCTCATCAAACCACCTAGTATCCCAATACTTTGCTTTCAACGCGGTCAATCGTGGAATAACCGTTCTTATTTACATAGTTTTTCCAAATTCATATTCTCAGATAATGCAAGATCATCTTCTTCCTCCTCATCCTCTGATTTCCAGGTTGCTGTGATTTACGATATATATGAACATATCGCTTTTTGGAGATCAGGTCAACAACAATGGATGAAACCTACTTTTGAAGTTAATAATATTGAGGATGTCTGTTTTTTTAAGGGAGAGTTTTACTCCATTGATTATCGTTCAGAAGTTATAGCCTATGGAAGTGAGTTACCAACGAGTCTACCACGAACTATTGCATATTTAGACTCAGTAGGTATTGAAAGTTGCTCTTGCGTTATCCTCAAAACATGGTTTTACATAGTACCTTTCAACCAAAATGAAAGCACATTGTTGATAGTACAAAGGAAGATGTGTAATAAGCCCAACAAAGACGACATGTCTAATATTAATACCAATAATAATAATCCCAAACGATGGTGGGTGGAATCCATCAGCTTAATTGAGCTCAATGTTGACAATGGCGAAACCAAACTTATCGACAATATAGGAAATCGGGCATTATTTGTTGGTTTAAACTCAACTTTCTTTGTAGAGGTTGAAGATGAGGCATTCTCAGGAAAGGATAAACGTTGTTGTAGAGCTAATTCAATTTATTTTACTGATGGAAAATTTGGGGGGAATCACAGGCGTGCTGGGGAAACAGATTTGCGTATATTTTGCTTGAAAGAAGGTAAAATGGTTGAACCATATTATGAAGGTCCTTCTCGATACAACTGTGTCAATCCACCTGTATGGGTGGAGCTTCCTCATCAGTAAATTCTTTTTTTTAACTGTTGGATGATAGTAGAATTACTGAACTACTACTAGAACAATTAACTATACTGTATTTTCTTTATTTTATTTTATGGAATGGACTATTATTATTATTATTATTATTATTATTATTGTTCTTGTTGTTGTTGCAGCAATTTACCTAGTGACTCTTAATTATATAGTAAACAAATAGATAAACGTATTCTAGGAATTGGAGTTTTATGGTGTTCTTTGATCGACAAATTCATGAAGAGTAGAAATTCCTAAGAAGTCCCACTTTTCACAAAATGGACGAAATTAATCACCAAACATTCAGCAATTCCTAAATATACAATTACATGGGATAAAAAAAAGTTCCAATAATTTTGCACTCCCTACATTTGATCAAACAAGCACTTAGTTACTTGATAGTTTTGGGGAAATAAGGTTACAAACCACCAAAAACCAAAAGTTTCTTACTCAATGGTGTTGTTTGTAGTTTAGCTAGTTCTCTTCATGAGATAGGGATTGACTAGCTATTATCCATGTACATGTAAAAAAAACATGTCAGTGCACTGGAAGGTGAGAATTTATCCACTTCTAGTAATGCATGTCCTTAGGTAATATTACAGGTGATCTACAAACAGCAATACAGCAGCATCGCATCAGCAATAGTCTATTCGACCAAACTCCAAATCTGAATTGGCTTAATTCTTGCAAGCTCCTAAATTCCATTATCAGGAGGATGGTTCGCACTTGCACTTGGCTCGCCTTCATGAATGGCAATAGCTTTCACTCCGGGACTCAGTGATGACGAGTCATTCTTCATGCCACTGTTTCTATCCTCATCAAACTCTTCCTCCATGAAAGAACCCTTGCGACGAAGCTCCTTCACTTTTAGAAACTCATCATAATGGGCCCGTCTGTGCTCTTTAAAACTCAAACTCCTATCTGAATCTGGCAATCACAGAATTAAACGTATAGATTAACTCAAACAATGGAACAGCTTTTCCATAACTTGCAAGAAACACTGGATGGTAGAGGATTATCCTGGTGAGTGGTGACTGGTGTAGTGGAAGAAGCTAAACAGTAAATTATGCGAAGATGTGTGATCAATCATCAAAGACACTTGCAGCCATTAGTTTTTTTTTTTGTTAATGACAAAGTCTCTACAATATCTCTCCAGAAAAAAAAAATGGTAAAAGTGGAACATACCATCAAAGATTGAAACAAATAGTGTAGGATAGTTTGGAAAAAAAAACATAGTCTTGAACAATTCCAACCATCTAATACCCCCACTCATCTATGATATATTGACATGAGAAGTCTTTCCCTTTAACTTTTGATGGATAACTACAATCACAGGGAAGGTATTAGAACACAAACATGGAAACTTGAACAATTTCAAACATCTAATACCAATTCCCTTTCAACTTTCAATGGATATCCACAATTATAGGGAGGCATGGCCTATTGTAGCACTCCCTTTATTCCACCATTGTTTAAAGAAGTTGGAGCCCATTTCACCAGAAAGAGATATTATATAATAGTTTAAGACCTGAAGTGATTCAAAAATGAAACCAATGAAGCAATGACCACCAGGTCCAACACTATTGTGGAAAAACTAGAATTGTCCAATACCTGCCAACATAACTTGCCATGTTTAGGGCTCATATAATGGCATTTCAGGAAAACCTAGGTTTAACACACCTGTTCGTATGTCTGTTAAGACCATATTAGGACTAGTAACCTTCTAACATCTCAGCTTTATTTACGTAAAACTTACGTATCTGATGACATTTCAGTTGTCTCATACTCGTATTTGTATTCTGGTACCCCTGAGGAAGCCACCATCAGTGCACTTGATTTTGGTCTTTGTCTTTATATCCTTTCTTCACATTATAAGTGGAAACTTAGTAAACACCTATGTTACACCGACACCTTCATTTACCTCAAAAATCACGTGTGGTGTCCGACACGACACTTCACTTGGATACTTCATTCTAAACTAAGAACTTGAATTTTTCTACAACATAACCGAGTCGGATATCTGGACACCCGTAGCCAAGTTGACACTTAATCCGTGTCTGACTAATATAGGTAAGCACACAAGCTATATGCCAATGTAATCTCCGATACCTGATAGATTGGCCGAGTTGCCCACTTTTCCAGGTCCATGAAAGTCTTTATCGTAAAGAATTAGCATGATTAACACGCCCCCCCCCCCCCACCCCCCCAAAAAAAAAAAAAAAACACCCCACCCAAAAAAGTAAAAAAAAAGCTTCTGATGCAGGTAGGGGCACAAAGAATGAGTGTCAAAACGAGACTAGATTTCTGAACTGCTATTGACAGCTTCAGTTGAAATTTGAGAACATTAGTTTTTGTGTCAACACTCCTAACCATTGATCCGAATTCCTGCAGCAGATATTAAGGAAAATATTGATCCTGGTATAGAATTCCTCTTCCACAATAGACATGTTTGAGGAGAAAGTACTAGCAATCTCACAGGATTCTTTTTCCAAATAAGGCCAATATACCAAAAGCCAAGGGCCCTTTCGATGTCACGAAAAGTCTGCTCCCCAGAAGCTAGAAGAAATTTTATGACCGTTCTAGCCACAAGTTCTGGTTTCCAGATTTCATAATCTGAATTAGCAAAAGTAGCAACAAAGTTACCATCCAAACATATGCATGCAATTGTTGACTTAGAGAAAAACGACCCAAAAATTTAATGAGGTCTAACAAACTCAGTGGCGTATCCAGGATTGAGCCCCGTGGGTTCAAAGTTGTTCGAAAAAAAATTTAAAAATTATTCTTATTCTAAATTACTCTTACATATTATTATATTATAATTTTTAAGGAAAAAGCTATAAGAAGCCCTAAGGGCTGCATATAAGAAGCTAAAAATGGAAAAAGTATGCATTAACTGATCATTTATTGAATCGACTAATGCATAATTTTGTCACAAATTCACAACTTATTTCCATTTAAGGTGATATATTTGTACACCTAATTCAAGGCATTCAATCCTATTATGTACTTCTTCTCCTCTACTTATTCTGTACTCTAAGCAATCTTGTACTAGCATACTGCCCTTAAAAAAATCATACTTAGGGAGTTAATTCATTCGTTATTGTATCAATAATTCAACTCTGAAAAGAAAAAAATGGAAAAAAGAGCAAGTGACAAAACATGAGTTGTAGTTATGGGTAGCAACTAGCCAGACTATTAGGTATGTTTGCTGTAGTAACACGTATTGTAATAAAACAAGAGACAATATGGGAAAAACAAAACATCCCTTAACAGTTTCGAACCTGTGACCTTGAAAGAGTTACTTTAACATGCCACGAGAAGTTACCGCTGAGCCAAGCTGCAGTATCAATACTACAGGACGCATCTTTTTTATATAAGCCTATTTCAGTTTCTTTTAGTTTCTCATTTACGCCCAGTTTTTTGGCCAGATCCTGGTGGGTTTAGTTGAACCCACGATGGATCTGCCACTGAACAAACTCCATGTAAGCCAAAGAAGTAAATTATATCTAGTAATGAAACAAGATATAGTAGCATGACTCATGTCAATAGATGAGTAGTAATTAATACATTCAAGATATCAATGAGAAACTAGCTGGAACTTCTAATAATGTGCAGACTAAAATGACTAGATTTCATAATAAGGACTAGCAAAAAGTAACAACCGTGATACAAACAAAGAAACGTGAGAGTGAGTAAGAAATATTACCTTCATCATCCTGCTCCATAACATCTCCTTCATCCTCAGACGAGGTCCAGCCACCAGATCCGTTAGCTTTCTTGCCACTAGAAGAAGCTACATCGTCCAAGGCATGGCGTATGGCATCAGCATGCTCAGCATCAGCAATACACTCGTCAAAGGCACTACGTATAGGAGACAGAGAACCTAAACAAGTCAAACAGATACAGAACTGATTCAGAACAAGAGACAAAAAAAATAAGACCAGTTATAGCAAAGGTCAATTCAAGATGCTTAGAGACCACAAAAGGTGGACGAATGAAATAGAACAAGTGATCTTTGTCAAGCATTTCTTTGGCTCAGTGATCTTTTGCCTTCGGGTTTATTTTTAGGGTAAAATAGAACAGTTTGTCTTCAATCATAGGGTGATATATAACAAGTATAAATTTAAGATACTTACCATCATCTTCAATCATAGGGTGATATGGCGTCTTTGGCTCAGTGATCTTTTGCCTTACGGGTTTATTTTTCTCGATGTCTCCCAAGTTAGTCTCATCCCACCTTACACGTCCTCTGTTCCTGGAAAGAGTGCATACCTTAAAATATGTGATGCTTACATAATAATATAATTTTTGTAAATTTATTTATTAAGCCCTTATACTTGGGACAGTTTGTTCGGTAGACTTTGAAATTCACATCCTACTCTTTTAGTACTAGTTTTTTTATGTTCTGAGCTTTTGTAATATTTCCAGTCAATTTCTCTCTTCCTCTATCCTCCCATCTAATCCATTGTAGCAGGCACCCCTACCCTTAACCTCATAGACCTTAATGTCCTCTAACTTCAACCATTCTAAAACCTTACAGTCACCATCTAACCCCCAACCATCCAAACTGTTGAACAACATATTCTTCCTCTAATTGATTTCAATATCTTTTCTTTTTGTCTCACTAATCTACAATTTTTAAGAATTAGCTTTGTGAAGCATTTCATTCCCCGTGGATCTCTAATTTTAATGAAGAAAATTGTAATTCCAACTTGATTTGATTTCCAAACTTTTCCAGCTGTTCTTAGATTTTTATTTGTAATTGCACATTGAAGTTAAACAATGCCATCAATTTAGCATCAAAGCAACAGTGTCTTTTCATTTTGTCAGTGTCAATTGCTGCTTGTTAATACTCCACGTGGCGAACTCCATCTTTTTTTTTTTACATGAGAGTTGTTTATTTGGATGCATAATCAAAGCCGTTCTCTAAACAGCTTAATGCTGGAACTTTCTTTTTGCTTATGAGATTAAGTGTTTTGGTAAAAAACAACGAAGCTTCGCTTCTTGTGGACTATGACCATAAGCATATTTTGTCATGGGCCATGATAGGAGGGGGTGGGTGCCATTGTCTGTTGGCTTATTGTATGCAGAGACAAGGGACAATTTGATGCAAAAGTTGATTGAAGGTTATGTGATTGGTCGAGCTTGAAAAGGGTATCACACAATTCACAAAGTTTTGATCAACCAAAAAAGTTGCCAAAAGCAAGAGGGTGCAGTGGTCCATGCTGATTTTCTACTTTGTTCTTTATATAATCACTAATTACTATAACAAGTAAAAATCAGATCAAAAAGACAAATTGCATAAGCAGAGTGACAAACTAACCACGGGCAAACAGGTAATCCAGTTTTTTGGGTCAGAACAATAGCGACCTAAGCAATTATCCATGAATTTCATCTAGTACTAAGACTCACTTATATTTGTGTTTGATTATTGTCTACTTGTTTTAATTAAAAAAAGAACTTTTCGTCCCTTGGCCTTTACTTACCAAGGGATCAGATTCTTTACTCACCAACGGATCAGATTATTATTTGATCATTTGGTTGCATACAGAACAATTCACCAGAAATTTGCACTTCTAATGAAGTTCCATTTCCTAGGGAGATTGCAAACTGTTTGGTTGATTGTAGGAAGTTGTAATTCCTGTAGGAACTTCTATTCACCTAGGAGGACTAGGTAAATAACTTCCTATGTTTGTTAACCAAACAACTTGACATCTTTTGAATTCCTAGTAATTTACATTTCCTATGTGATTCAGCGCCAACCAAACGACCAATAAGTCAGTTCTCACTTCCATGCTTCAAGGCCTTCAGGCTTCACATCAATTTTGTTCCTTGGCACAAAGCACATGCATAGGGAAAGAAAAAAAAATGACAGCAGTATTGCAACTCCGCAATGAACTCTATGTTTCTCTTATTGTCTGCAGTTTCCTTAATTATCTTCGAATGCCTTTTGTCCTTAGCTAATAAGGACCAAGGGTTAGATAAACACAGCTCTCACTTTCATGACTACTAACAGCATTGTGGTACACTGTAGCAAAACACACGCACATAGCACAAGGGAGCACTAAAAAAATACTTAGTCCTCTGATTTTGCCACAAGGGAACACATACACCTTCTTACAAAACCAGGTTTACGTTTATCATATCCCTCATTAATCTAATAATCTCCCTCACCATCTTATCCAAATCCCTTAATCTGCAAACTACTACATAAAGTAGGCAATCAGTTGACCATAACTACACAATGCCAAATATTATGTTACAGTGAATACTCAAACGACAAACCCAAAATCTCCTTTAACCAGCTACATTTCCCTCCTCCTTATACAGAACTACAAGAGGCTGACCAGATATTTATAAGAAACATACGAGCAGTACAAATTTTTAAGTTTAGATATGAACAATGATATGTCACTAACTTAACTGAAAGAATAAAGAGTTTAGAGACATACTTCATCATTCCACACCACCAATCTTCTTGAAATGTTGGCACAACGCAAAGCAGGCAACCAGCAGCTAACTTCCTCTGGGAGACACACAGAATCAGTTATATTACCAATTTTGACAGGAGTGGATTCAGCTCAAATTTAATTTTAGCTTTTTTTCTTACAGGTAATGTCAAAAAAAGGACAGAAATGACACATTTAAATGTCAAAATGCAATACATCAAACAAGTCATACTTGCAAAACACATCAAACAAGTATATATAATGTGCCTTTTTGGTGCTATATGTACATAATATGTAATAGAAACAAGATATAAGTCATATAACAAAACTCCCAAGTCCCCAACCCAGAACAAGAAGTAACTTGCCAACTTAACATTTTCAAAACTCCTGCACATGGTCTTACATTTTAAAAAAAAAAGAAAAAAGTACAGAATTCCAAAGAAAAGCGATATGCGTTTACAAGACTTGTCACACACACAGTGGTAAATCAGAGAACTTGCAGATGGTGGGTCACTACCGAATAATGAATATCGACCACTTGTAACCAATCCATGAATTTTTTTTGAAAAAAATTACTTCAAAAAAATATCATACCCAAAACTAATTCATATTACAATAGACTAGTACCTAAAAAATTGTTACAATTGCGCTCGAAGAGTTCTACATGTTTTGATATTGATCTGTAATATCATTCACATTTCACGCCAACTTTCAAAAATCAAATCTCTTTGTAGAGAAGCAACAACACAATCATTTAACATTGGATCTCCCATCTAGGATTTAGAGTATGTATTGTTTTAGTAAATCTATTTGTAATATTCTGCTGTGTTTTCATTCTAAAATTTATACTAGAGTTTGAAATAGATTTAGCAAGCCAATTTATTCAAAATATTCAATCAATTCTTATATCAAACAATATACAACTCGTTGTCAGTTGTTACTAACAAACCAACAATGCAAAAATCTAATTAAATCAATACTCAATTAGCAAACAATTCGAATTAGAAAACTTAATTATGTACAACTCATCACCAATTCTTAAAGCTCGGAACTTGATAAATTGATTCAGGAATAAAAAAAAAATAACAACCAATTAACCATGAACAACAACTTAGAAACAAGCAATTAACATTATGATTTAGGAATTTAGATTAAAATTACAAATACCTAATTCGAATTTTTGAGTCAACTCTACAACTAAAAATCAATTCTTAAAGATTGGATATCGATAAATTGAGTAAGGATAACAAATTAACAACCAATTAACGTTAAGATTACATTACCTAATTCGAAATTTAGGTATTTAGTATTCACGCATGCATCAGTCTTATACATTCAATTGAATTAGGTCAATGAGATTCAAGTACGAACAATTGAAAAAATCATCAAGTTTTTTTTAATATTGGATCGATTAAATTGTCTTAATCATTTTAATTGAAGATTCGACAAATTAAATGCCCAAAAATCTAATAAAAAAAACGTAGAAAAAGGAAAGACGAAATTACCTGAGAAATGATTTTTTGAAACAGTTTAACCGAAATGACCTCGATAAGATTTGTTCTACAGATTGTGGGTTAAGGGAGAAGAGAATAGATGTAGTGATGTTTAATGTTTTCTCTTCGGATTTGTACGTTTGGCCCTAAACCATCCCTTCTATGTTCTTCTAAAGTTCACCTTTATTCTTTTGCTCTTTCTTATTAGTTCTAAAGTTGACCCATATTTATCAAAAGAAAAAATAGATGATATTTTTGCTTTATGTAGTTGTTTTGATGACTTTGTTTGGTCGTTTACTCGTTTGTTATGTGTAGTTGTAATTGCTTAGATCATGTCTTGGCTCACCTTCGGATATGGGGGTATTCGGTATCGTGTTTGGGATGACGATTTTCTTTTGGATGTTGCTATGATCTAATTATATAATTTTTCTTTTTGTGGGTTTCTCTTAAAAAAAAAACAATCAAAATAGTTAATTGATTGACTTTTATTTTTTAAAGCTAACATAACTTCATGGCGCGTTAAAGTCTCGAGCCAAACCCGAACTCGAGTCCAATCCTCTCGAGGCGAGCTTTAACCGAGTCGAACTCGAATAGTTTATGAGCTACGCATGCTCATTAGCACCCCTACCTATGTGTACTTGATAATAGGAGCTTTTAGGCTATTTTCTGAGTCTTCTAGTCTGAAGACTGAGAAAGTATACTCCCATACCCGATATGGGAGTACTTTTCACATATCATTTACTTGATATGATTAAATGTAGTCCAAATATGATTTAATAGTCCAAATATGATTTAATAGCTAACTGATATGATAAGATAGTGTTAAGATATGATATAAGATTTCAACTAACAAGCCCCCAAAAAAACATATGAAAAAAAATTATAATTTTTTAATGTTACTTTTGTCATAAAAATTAAATAAATGCCATGGTATTGTCACATACCGGGTATGGGAATATCATTGCTCTCTAAAGACTAATGTTCAAAAATCTTTTTTTTATTGATGTGCGATGGATGATAATGATATCTTGCGAATTCATAATGTTTATGAGATAAGGAGAGATTCACTTGGATAATTGGGTGTTCCCATTTATTCTAAACGAATCTAAACTGCTTAATGTAATAGCTTGGTGGAGAAAATGACAGTTAAAATAAGAGTGTGGATTACAAGAAACGTCTCTTATTTTGGAAGAGTGCACCTTGTGAATGTTGTACTTATGAGCATACATGATTATTGGGCTCCGATTTTCATATTGCTTAGTAAAGTTATTAAAGACATAGATAGTGTGTGTAGAGCTTATATGTGGTATGGAAATTATTTCTCCTTTAAAGGTGGATATGTAGCCTGGAATGCGAGATATGCAATAATAAGAGTACATGAGAATGGGGGTTTATAGATGTTTTTTTTTATCCATATGAGTCACGAAGGCAGTACAAAGTACAAAGAAGGGGAGGGGGAATCGAACCTGTGACCTAGTTCACATCACCTTAATCTTAACCACTAGGCCAAGACATTCTTGGTGGGTTTATAGATGTTAAGAATTGAAACAAAGCAAGCTTGGGTAAACATGTGCAGGCAATAACAACAAGAAAGATGGTATTTGGGTAAGACGAGTACATTCAGTGTACATAAAAGCGGAGGATTGGTGGGATTATCATCCTACTAGTTGGAGTAGTTGGTATTGAAAAAGAATATGTGAGGTGAAGGAGTAAATGAAGCAACACTAAAGTAGACAATAAATTCAATAAATCAAAAGATATTTTATTGTATAAGATGTTCTGAATAAAATGGTAGTGTTAAGACAACCTTTGCAATGGGAATCAAAATTACTATATCTGAAACAGGCTCAATATGAAAAAATTTAAACTCATGAATTAGTTGGCCATGAGAGGAAGACTCCACACCGCTGTTAAGGTACTAGTTTATAACAGTACTGCTTTTACAGAGTGTTGGATTTGTGGTATGAAAATTGGAACTTAAGAACATCTCATGTTTACATGCTGCTACAGAAAGCAAAGTATGATCAAGATTAAGGAATGGATGGCAATTGATTCCCCCGATGGAGGATTTGTATGGATTGGTTAGATGGATTTCAAATTGCAGGAAGTCTAAATTTCAACGAGCACCTTATAATACAACCATTGCAGGGGCGGTGTATGGAGTTTGGAAAGCAATTACTAGTGGAAAAATGAAGAAGGGTTGCGCTGAAAAAGGCCTGTAGGGCTGCGCTTTTTGACAGCAGCCCTTTCAGTAGCAGCCCTTCACTTTTTAAGTAGGGCTGCGCTAGAAAAGCGCAGCCCTTCACAACGAAGGGCTGCGCTAGAAAAGTGCAGCCCTTCACAACGAAGGGCTGCGCTAGAAAAGTGCAGCCCTTCACAACGAAGGGCTGCGCTTTTTAGGTAAAAGCGCAACCCTTCTAAGCTTGAAGAGCTGCGCTTTTACCTAAAAAGCGCAGCCCTTCCTACCCAAAAAAAAAAAAAAAAAAAATTCGACATTTTTTTACTCATAATCTCACATTTTCTGAAATTAAACAGAAGAGAAGAGAAACGAAAATGAAAATACTAAACCCAAAACAAAAAAAAGAACGAAACGAAAATGAAAAAAAAGAACAAAAACTAGTATACAAAAGAGAAGAAATTATAGATCTGAAAATACAAGAACATTAATCAAAACAAAGATGAAAATACAAGAACATTAATCAAAACAAAGAGAAGTATATAAGAACATTAATCAAAACAAAGAGAAGTATACAAGAACATTAATCAAAACAAATATACAATAACATTAATCAAAACAAATATACAAGAACATTAATCAAAACAAATATACAAGAACATTATAGATCTGAATATACAAGAACTACCTCCACACATTAACCTAATATGTTTAAATACATAAAAAAAAACCTAATACATAATTAAGGAAAAAAAAAATTCGGAAATACTTAAAATGCCTATTTGGAGGCTTAAACGAACTCGGATGGCTTAAAAAGCCTAAACGTCACGGCGTAGCGATGTGTTTGACTCGTTGGCCCGTTCCGCTTCCGAAAAGGTATCACAATAGGCAATCGGACTCCGTCGGCATGATTAGTGCAAATCATTTCAGGCTTTTTGTCGCAAGTTTCTGGGAGTTTTTGAGAGAGAAGAGAGGATGAGAGAGAAGGAGGAGAGGGAGGAGGGACGTGAGAGAAGGAGGAAAAAGAATAATGAGGGACGTGAGAGAGGATAGAGAATGAGGGATAATATATTTGACGAATCCCGCTTAATATTTGAAGCCCGCGAACTTTTTTATTTCAAATTTTTTCAGGAAGGGATGCGCTTTTTTAAAAAGCGCAGCCCTGAGAGGAAATAGAATCATCAGATTCATGTTTGCAACATTTAGTTAGATGGATAAGAGATAATGTTAGAGGAAGGATCTTCATTGTTTTGTCCAAAAAGGTGCCTATGAGAAATTTAGATTGGTTTTACTCTTTAAGTTAGAATGATTGTGTTTTGATAGCGTATGATTGTTTGTTTGCTTGGCTAGGATTGAAAGGGTCCAACCTAATTGGTTTTTTCCTCCATAGTTTGGATTAGGCTGTGAATTTGGTTGGTGTTAATATATATATTTCTCAATTGCTTAGAAAAAATTAAATTCATTGTTTCATCGCTTATTCAATTGTATCCTTTTTTATACTCGATTGAGCTAGTTACTTGTACAATATTTATTTACATATCTAAAGATATGATATCATCTTTTGGAGTAATTCACATGAAAAATAAAAATATTTAATTTCTTATGAGTGATAACTCGTTTTTCCATGAACAATTTAGTTCCTAAAAACAGTTGTGGAAAAAGTTAACCTCATAAGCATTATACTTTTATTTTTTCATTTAAATTAAAGATTAATTGGTGCCACACGCGAGTTCATAGTAACTAGGCATTAGAAATGTTATTTTCGAATAATCCAACAGACCCGAGACAAACTTCTAGTTTGGGAAAATACGTCCTGATGAATATCGGATATTCGAGATTTTGGATTGGATATCCAATAACAAAAGAAGATAATTTCTTTTAAAAAAAAAACTCGAAAAAAAAATTCAGGCATGATCAGATCACCAAATGTTCACATATCCTATTATTAAACCGAATATTTTTTTTATTTTTTGATCGAGTATCCAAAAAATTCCCAACGCTTCAAATATTTTTGGATACTCGAAAATTAAATTTCCGCATCAAAAAATTCTCGAATACCCCGATATGTATACTCAAACATCAAAAATAGGAAAGAATATCCGACTTACCATATCGGATTGACCAGAACACATAATCAATCGGTTCAAGTATTTACAAACACCCCAACTAGTCAATAGTCATGATGCTATACGCAAAGGCACGTTAAATCGACATCATAACAAAAGGGAACAACTATTCCAAAATACTCAATATATTTATTGAAATTTAATTAAAGAAAAATCACCATTATTAATCAAGTTTAACCACCAGATTCAAATGCTGCATCCCAATTCTACTAATTCAAGATCATTCTTATTTTTTCTTGACCTACATTTTTAACCGCATGAATTAAATACATAAATAATCTAT
This sequence comes from Beta vulgaris subsp. vulgaris, assembly GCF_026745355.1. Lineage (NCBI taxonomy): Eukaryota > Viridiplantae > Streptophyta > Magnoliopsida > Caryophyllales > Amaranthaceae > Beta > Beta vulgaris. The sequence continues at coordinate 9,189,022 of NC_079204.1, forward strand.
GTTAGTTTTCACTATAACCATCTTGTATTATATATACTTGATGATAAAATTGCTGACACATTATCAAAATTCATTTCTTATTATACTTGAATTAACGATACTTATATTCAAGTTTTTCATTAACAAACGTGCAAAATAAAAATAACATAAGTAAGATAAATTTGGGAGAAATTAGAAATATGAATTACTAACATAAAAACCATCCCAATTCCCAATTTCCCACCCTATCCTACGAAAACAACAACAGAAAAGGCCAGTGAAGAAAATAGGTTTTACTTGTGAGGTGGACATAAAGCCCATGTACCAATATACTGTTTCCTATATTTAGAGCCCAATACTAACTTAGGGTTTTTACGCGTTATAAGTTATAACCACCTCACAATTCATACGCATATTTGGCTCTTTTAGGGTTTCTCAAATCACAGCGGAGATTTCTCATCAGCAGCAACAGCAACAATGGTTCTCAAGTAAGTCTCTTTCTCTCTCTTCTTTCATCTAGTATTCTTGGTATGAAATTCACGATTTTATTTGGAAATGAGTACTTAATAATCTGTTAGTTTGTTTTTTCTCATCATTCATGAAATAAAAACTTTGATTTTATATTTTCGCGTATTGTTTTTGGATTTTTGTATGACGATGATGATGAACTTTGGAGTTGATAATGTTTTTTAGCCGACGATTATGTATGATGCAGGAAGTTAGGGTTTTTTCGCTTTTGTATATTAATAATTAGGGTTTGTCATGTTCAATATCTTTATCATTGTTAGATTTTTCACTTTATTTTTAGAAGTTATTGAATGACCTAAAAGAAGTTCGTATAAGAAGGTGAATTTTTACTTTGTTGAATGTTATGCACATTGACTGTTTTAGATCTTGGTGGTAGAACATGCCATTAATCTCTAGAATAGGTTGAAGGTTAAATGAAGGGAATTTGCATTCCGATTGATTAGGTTTTTGAGTATTTTAGGGTGTTAAGGCGGATCTTCAGCTATATATATGTTAAAAGTATGAAAAACCTTTTGTTATTGTTTGAAGTTGATTGGATAAGCGGTTCGAGTTATTACACGGCTCAGTTTTGTGCTTTTAGTGAATCTACATCACTTTGATTGAGGGTTTCCACATTTTTGAGTATAGATTGGGTGTATTGGCTGAGCAAGATTGTTTGATCTCCTATAATGTGTTATTTTTGAGAATACAGAGTATCTGCTCTTTTACTCTGCTTGTCTATTGATTGTCTTCGTTTGATAGAAATGATTTGCTTGAAGTTGATTTTTGAAAGGGGCACTTTGCTCCTGTTCTGATAGGATTGATAGATAAGATTAGAGCTTATTGCAACTTGGGGAATTTTGGATTATTGATATTTTCTTTGGTGCTTTATTCTTTGCTTGGCAGGACTGAACTTTGCCGTTTCAGTGGCGCCAAGATATATCCAGGTAGGGGTATCAGATTTGTTCGTGGAGATTCTCAGGTAAGCTTAGTCTGATCACTTTTATTATTTCATATCTTGGCTGGCTTTCTTTTATAGAACATGTCAATCTAACTAGTGATTTGATATGGCAATTGAAGGTTTTCCTCTTTGTTAACTCAAAATGTAAGAGGTATTTCCACAATCGCCTCAAGCCAGCAAAGCTTTGCTGGACTGCTGTCTACCGGAAGCAGCACAAGAAGGTCAGTTCATAAATTTATTTTTCTTTTCTCCATGTGATGTTTGAATATGATCAAGTGTTTGCTTGTATCTAGTATCAAGTAGTATAGCTCCTCAGTTTTTGACTCTGTTTCATTTGTAGGACATTTCTGCTGAAGCTGTGAAGAAAAGAAGAAGAGCGACCAAGAAGCCATACTCAAGGTCTATTGTTGGAGTAACTTTGGAAGTCATTCAGAAGAAGAGAAGTGAAAAGCCAGAAGTTAGAGATGCTGCCAGAGAGGCTGCCCTTCGGTTAGCTTTATACTTGTGTTTTGATCTTTTCATACTTTATTAGTATTAGCTTAGAAGTTGATGTGTATTATGCTCTCCTATTTTGTTAGTGAAATCAAGGAAAGGATCAAGAAAACGAAGGATGAGAAGAAGGCTAAGAAAGCCGAGGTTTCAGCCAAGGCACAGAAGTCGAGCAAGGGTCCATCAAAGGGAGCAGCACCTAAAGGCCCCAAGCTTGGAGGTGGAGGTGGAAAGCGATAAATTCATCTTACCTAGTGCTACCGTTGCATTTAGTTGAGGACAGTGCAATTTTGGGTTTTTATATGTTGGGAAGTAGACGTTTCTTATTTGCTACAGATATCTATGTATTTCCAGGATTATTTTGGTTATGCGAGATACAAATCTTTATTTTTATCTAAGCTGTGTGTTATGTACTTGGGTGATTTCGTTGGCGATTATTATTTTTGGTGCCTCACTAATTCTTCTGTTAGTTACCTCTCAAGGCATGCAGGCCTTTACTTAGGTTAAAAACCCTTTGCAACTCTTGTCCACTCAAATTGGATCATTTAAGTTGCATTGCCCATCCCATTCAAATTCACTTTGATTTAAGGCTGTTCTGGAGGAAACTATATACTCTGTTAATTTGTTGATTTAAAATATTTTAAGCATCATCATAGGTCGATTGTTATTGTCCGTGGGCATGGGCGCATGGTGGTAAAAGTGTCTACTGCCCACTTAAATACCATATTCATCAGAACAAAATTCTCATGTTTCAGGACTGTTGCTTTTTTGAGTGGTTTTTAGGTCTGGTACATGGTGTTTGAAGCTGCATGATTTGTAGCAAGTATTACCATCATATTGTTCTATGCAGTGAGTACGGGCATGTAATATTGGCCTTGGTGCATGCTCTTCTCCGGATGATGACCACATTCTCCACATCTGCACGTTTATGGCACTGATCATTGTTGATACCGTATTGGGTGCTTATCAGGGTGCTGAGCTGCTGACTGCTGAGGACTAATAAAAACAAGCACAAATGTGTGGGTTCAAGATACCATAGACAACGTTATCCTCTCCCAGTACCCTCTTATCTAGTCAATGATGAACCACAGTCCATAGGTCCACAACGCACAAGTTGTTATACGTGAATACGTGATTGACCTCACTCTATGCAAAATTTGTATAGTGTGTACCGTGGAATGAACCAAATCGCAACCTTGAATATGTGCATTATAATTAACTTCTTGAAATCCAGCACAAAAAGATGATCTCCCTTAGGGCTTAGGACACATGAAGTTCACAATTCATTACATTTTTCTGCAAAGAACTTCTATTTTCTTTACCATGTGAAACGAATCTCCAGAAACAAACCATATTACCTTCATGTAAAGTAAACCACCACTATAATACGTCTATAACATTGCATTTCAGGCAAAAGACCCCTATTAAGCAACTTTTGTGCCTAAACGACTAATAAACTAAAACCAGATAACTGTGTTGATAAATATGTTACGCCTTCTTGCTGCTGCTTATAAGTGCTCTCGGCCTAGTCTTGAACAAAATCTTCTGCCTAACAATTCCGATCACATCCAACTCCATGTTCGTCGATGATTCGGAGCTCCTGCTTTGATCTCCATCAGAATGTTTCACTTTCTTCAGCACCAAAAGTGGTTTCTTCAATGTGACCTTTGATCCTGTTAATTCGTGGTACCCTATTGTAAACGTGTATGATTCCTGTAATAGACGGAATCAATAATTATCAACAAATACAAGAAACTATCAACTAAAATAAATTCATAAAACATCCATATAAAAAGGGCATCCAACTCATTACACATACGATCACTTCTGATTTTGGTTCCATTCTAATCAAACTTACTTCTTCCGTAACAAAATAGATATTACACTTTTTCAGGAAACAATCTCTCTATATCTGTCTCCTATTACATGGGTCCCTTTTTTTCTTTCTCTACTTCTCAAAAAATTGCCTAGAAAAGTGTATTTTTAAAGGTGTAACATCTTTGTTAAGGAGAAATTATTTATAATAGCTAGAAACATAGCCATCGAGCGATTTCACCTTCCAAAGTGCCCAAATTATACCTATGTAAACTTAAGTTATAACTAAACATGGAAATTGACCTATTATTTAGGGACGGAGGGAGTATCATTTGAGAACGTGCCATTATATCGAATTGATCACTAGAGTATAATCAAAGAAACAAATCAAAACATTATATCTTAAATAAGAAGAAAATGCAAGAATGTGTTGAAAAGGCTACCTGAGAGGAAGGACGGCAAATTCGACCGATTTCGAGGTTTTGAAGATTGTTCTGAACTTCCTCAGATTGAGCTTCAATAACACCTTGCAACTCTATGATTGCCCATTCTTTACAATTCTTTTCCCCACACCTGCATTTCACCTCTATTGGTCCCATTTTTCCTCACTTCTATTTCTTCAAAGAACAAAAAAACAAAGCTTATATTAAAACCAAGAATCAACTCTACAATAATTCCAGAAGAATGAGAGAAAATTTATGTTAAGTAGTATCGATTTGTTCCGATTGAAATTGATATAATCAATTTTTGTTTAGAGGGGAAAGTGAAGTATTACTTGAAGGAGAAAATAGGAGAGAGAGATAAGAAGAGAGGTCGACGACCACACCTGCAATCTCTAATAATTGGCGGCAAAAATTTACTTTTGCGCGCGCTTTTATGCTTGGACCTTAATCGAAACGATGTCGAATTGAGAAAGGTAGATTTTATGAAGTTTGAGTTTTGTCCTTTCTTTTTCAATTGCAACCTTTTGATTATCGTTTACCAAAACTTGGCAAAAAATAAAACCTTTGTTGTGAGAAATAGAGAGAGAAGTTATGCAAATATATCAGAGAGTATTGTATTGCATTGATGTGAAGAACTGATTTCTTACATCGGTATTTATAGGCAAAATTATACTGTTTTTAACATTACATTTTCAACGATTTCTGCGCAGACGAAACTTTCCTAACATGCAGTAAATGCATGGCATGACATTCACTATGCTTGAACAGTGAAATTTTCCAATTCACTGTTTCTCAACACTCCCCCTTGAATGTCCATTTATAATTCATAATAGACGTTATCTTATTAAGAATCTTTGTTAGGAAAAATCCTGTGGAATAATCCTAACTAGGGAAAGAGTATAACTATTATGTATCTTATATGCTTAAAATCAACTGCCTCATTAAAAACCTTGTCAGGAAAAACCCGTGGGATAAAAACCTGATCGAAGGGAAAAAGAGTGCAGCGCATATAATACTCCCCCTGAATTAGCATACATCACGAAGATGATGCCATTTTTCGACTAATTTTCAAATTCTTCGCCGGAAGGGATTTGGTGAATAAATCTGCAAGATTCTCACATGATTGGATTTGTCGAATGTTGATCGTCCCTTCCTTTTGGAGGTCATGAGTGAAGAAGAGCTTTGGTGATAAATGTTTAGTTCTGTCTCCTTTGATGTACCCTTCGCTTACTTGGGTGATGCATGCAGTATTGTCTTCGTAGATGATAGTTGGATTTGTTGTTATTGTTTCCATCCCGCATTCTTCTTGGATATTCTTGATCATTGACCTTAGCCATACACATTCCCTTCCAGCTTCATAAAGAGCAATTAATTCTGCATGATTTGATGATGTGGCCGTCAAAGTCTGCTTTGTAGATTTCCAAGATATTGCAGTACCTCCATAAGTGAATACATATCCGGATTGAGACTTAGCCTTTTGTGGGTCTGAGAGGTAGCCAGCATCTGCATATCCAATGAGTGACGCATTGGGTCTTGACTGATAGAATAATCCGAGATCTTGTGTTCCTCGAAGATAACGTAATAAGTGTCTGACTCCATTCCAATGTCTCTTGGTTGGTGCATTGCTGTATCTAGCTAACAAGTTTACTGAAAAAGCTATGTCAGGTCGAGTATTGTTAGCCAAGTACATTAAAGCACCAATTGCACTTAGATATGGTACTTCAGGACCAAGAATCTCCTCGTTTTCTTCTCGTGGTCTGAATGGATCATCTTTCTCATTCAGGGAACGCACTACCATTGGAGAACTTATTGGGTGGGCTTTGTCCATGAAAAACGTTTCAGGATTTTTTCTGTATAGTTTGATTGATGGACAAAAATCCCATTTCTTAGATGTTCCATTTGCAGGCCAAGGCAAAATTTTGTCTTCCCGAGATCTTTCATCTCAAATTCTTTCATCAAGTATTTTGCAGTCGCTTCAAGTTCTCTAGGAGTTCCGATAATGTTCAAATCATCGACATATACAGCAATGATCGCGAATCCTGATTTAGATCGCTTAATGAAAACACAGGGACTGATTTGATTATTTTTGAATCCTTCTTTCAATAGGTATTCACTAAGACGATTATACCACATTCTTCCAGATTGTTTTAACCCATAGAGTGATTTTCTCAATTTTATTGAGAACATCTCTTTGGGCATGCAATTTTCTGGTAGTTTTAGTCCTTCAGGAACTTTCATATAAATATCTGTGTCAAGTGAGCCATACAAATATGCGGTCACTACATCCATCAATCTCATTTGCAATCCTTTCGAAACTGATAAACTTACCAGAAATCTTAGTGTAGTTGCATCGACTACTGGAGAATATGTCTCATCATAATCAATCCCTGGCATTTGCGAGAAGCCTTGGGCTACTAATCTTGCCTTATATCTAGTAACCTCATTTTTCTCATTTCGTTTTCTCACGAATACCCATTTGTACCCAACTGGTTTTACACCTTTTGGTATTTGGGTTATTTGACCGAATACTTCACGTTTTTCAAGTGATCTCAATTCTGCTTGAATTGCCTCTTTCCATTTTGGCCAATCTTTTCTACGGCGACATTCATCAACTGTATTTGGCTCTACATCATTTTCATCGTATGTCATTTCAACCGCTATCGAGTAAGCAAAAATTTCATTCAAGACAACATCTTTTCGATTCCATTGTCTCTTTGTAGAAACATAATTAATTGAAGTTTCATTGTTGTCTACGCTTTCATGTTCCTTTTCTTCTGGAACACGTTTCTCTTCATTTTTGTTTTCATCATGCTCTGTTGGGAGATTTATATTAATTTCGTTCGTTGTCTCCCCTTGCCTTTTCATTTTTCTCGGTTTTAAATCTTTAGAACCGGGTGGTCTGCCACGTTTTCGACGTGCTATTGACTCATTTTCAATTGCCTTATTGTCATTAGGAATTTCAATCCGTTCCGGAGCATTCGCAGCAGGTACATGTGACTTTGTCACTTTCTTAGAATCTGTGAATGCATCTGGCAATTGGTTTGCAATACTTTGCAGATGAACAATTTTCTTGACTTCTTGTTCACATGAATTTGTTCTTGGGTCCAGAAACGACATTTGCGATGCGTTCCATGTAATTTCCGATTTTATATTTTGTGGGTCCACTTTCTCTCCCCCTAAGGATGGGAATACCGACTCATTAAAATGACAGTCGGCAAATCGAGCCGTAAATAGATCACCAGTTGTTGGCTCTAAATATTTGATAATTGATGGAGATTCAAATCCAACATATATTCCCATCCTTCTTTGTGGACCCATTTTAGTACGTTGGGGAGGAGCAATAGGTACATGTACAGCGCACCCAAAAATTCTCAAATGTGAGATATTCGGTTCTCGACCAGATACTAATTGTAATGGTGAGAATTTGTGATAGGCTGTCGGCCTTAATCTTATCAATGTTGCCGCATGTAATATAGCATGACCCCAAGTAGTAGATGGCAATTTTGACCTCATTATTAATGGTCTTGCAATTAATTGTAGTCTTTTGATTAATGATTCAGCAAGACCATTTTGTGTATGTACATGAGGTACAGGGTGCTCAACAATAATCCCAATAGACATGCAATAGTCATTAAATGTTTGGGATGTAAATTCCCCAGCATTGTCTAATCTTATTTTCTTTATTGTATGATCTGGGAATTGAGTTCTTAATCGAATTATTTGAGCCAAAAGTTTTGCAAATGCAACATTTCTGCTTGACAGAAGGCTCACATGTGACCATCGAGTAGAGGCATCAATTAATACCATGAAATAACGAAATGGTCCACATGCAGGATGAATAGGCCCACAAATATCTCCTTGAATTCTTTCTAAAAACATTGGAGATTCAGTGGCAATCTTATTTATAGATGGCCTGATTATCAATTTGCCAAGTGAGCATGCAGAGCATGTTAATTCATTTGACCGAGGAATTTTGACATTCTTTATAGAGTGTCCATTTGAGTTTTCAATGATTCTATGCATCATTCCTGTGCCAGGATGGCCTAATCGGTCATGCCATAGAGTAAATGATTTTCTATTATCTAACTTCTGGTTAGATATCATATTAATTTCAATCGGACGTATATCTATGCGATATAGTCCCGAGGAAATTGCTGGCAATTTTTCATAGATGTATTTCTTGCCGTTTTTCTCTGCCGTTAGGCATATGAATTCCTCTTTGTTCACTGTCATTGTTTCCAAATGGTAACCATTCTGACGTACATCTTTGAAACTTATGAGGTTCCTTCGAGATTTACTCGAATATAATGCGTCATTAATTATCAATTTTGTCCCATTTGGAAATATAATGCAAGCTTTTCCAGAGCCTTCAATTAGCTTGGCTGTCCCAGAAATTGTACTAACATTTGCTTGGAATATTGTAAGTTTTAAAAATACTCTTTATTTTTCAATATGGTGTGTGTTGTCCCACTGTCCAGGAGACATTGTTCTTTAGTTCCAACTTCTGATGAATTCATATCTTCATAAATAATAAATACGATGATTAGTATAAGAAAAATACGTATTTTTATTAATAATAAAGGAACAAATACATGAAAGTGGATATTGAAGCAGTTGAAATAAACTAAGCACATTAATCGATTGTGATCTAAACAAACTTATTTTCAACTTCAGCATCATCCATAAAAAAATCTGAAACATCAAGGCTGGGCATGGATGTAGTGGCTTCATTAACAAAGTTTGCTTCAGCATTTTTTCCTTTGTTTTTTATTGAAGCTTGATATAGATCTACCAAATGTTTGGCAGTACGACATGTGCGGCCCCAGTGCCCCGGTCATGCCACATCTATGGCAAGTATCATTTCCTTTATAGGACGTCTGCCTTGATTTCCAGATGATTGTCCCCAATTTTTATCAGAATGTTTAAAATTATTATTTCTTGGGGAAAATCGGCCTCTTCCACGTCCACGCCCTCGGCCACGGTAATTACCACGTCCTCTCCCACGACCGTTGTAATTACCGCGTCCACCACTATGTATAGCATTTGCTTCTGGTGGATTAGAGCTTTCTATTGCATTTATCTCATGAGTGGCTGAAGACCCCGTAGGTCTAAGATTATGATTTTTCAGCAAAAGATCATTATTTTGTTCAGCCACAAGTAGTACTGAGATTAGCTCAGAGTACTTTTTGAAAGCTCTGAACCTGTATTGTTCTGCCAATATGATATTAGAGGCGTGGAAAGTGGAGAGCGTTTTGTTTATCATTTGCTCTTCTGTGATGGGATGATCACAATATCTTAACAATGATACAATTCTAAACAATGTTGAATTGTAATCACTGACCGTTTTAAAATCCTGGAACCTCAGATTGGTCCAGTCATAATGTGCCTTTGGGAGAAGCACATTTTTGTGATGCCCATATCTTTCATTTAGGCTATCCCATAGTTCTTTTGGATCATCCACAAGTAGATATTCACTTTTTAAACTTTCATGTAAATGATGTCTTAGGAGGACTAAGGCTTTTGCCTTTTCTTGTACAGTCGCAATTTTAACTGATGCGGCTGTTGTAGTTGCATCCCCTTGTTGGGTTGTCACATCTTTAATTGTATGTTCCAGTCCTTGGGCCTTTAAATTCATTTGGGCGTCCACCGTCCATTCTAAAAACTTTTGCCCAGATAGATCTAGTATGTTAAATTGTCTTTTCACTAGATCTCCCATTCTTTTGACTACAAATAGGTAAATATTTGAAATTAGTAATGATGATAAATCACATATATATTATTATCTCCCCCTGATTTATATCATTATTATTATAGATAAATAATACAAACAAAAAAAAACTAAAATAGCGTACAACAATAATGAAGCTAAGCAAAAAAAACAAGAAAATACCAAAAATAGAAACAAAATACAACAAGTGAATAAACAAAAAAACTTCCTAAAATGCACTTAAAGACAAAAAAAATTGATATTCATGTGCATTTTTCGCCATTCTTCCGGGGGAAATTTTTTTTTTTTGTCTCCTATTTATGTATTAGGAGATATATCATTAATGCCATGAGGAGGAAAAAGAAACCGGCTATAAGAAATAAGTAGAGTTTTATTTTCCTAAAATCCTCTTCAAAAGAGGAAGATGAGGGTGGAGGACGGTTGTCGTCGGCGTTAAACATGGTGGCCGGAAGGTTGAGGAAGAAGGAAAAAAATTTGTGGGTTTAGAGAAAAAAAATCGGAAGAAGATAAGGGATATGTGGTGAAAATGGGGATGGTAATCCGCTTTTATAGAGGGTTATCCCTAACTGTGCAGTTCATATACAGTTAAAAAATATACAACGCAATAAAATTCTAATATTGACAAATATATATTAGAGCATGCTAGTAAATTGGTAATATAATATATGTAACTATAAATGCAAAAAAAAGTAGAAGATTAGAGACAATAATATATAATAATGTTCTGAATGCTTGTTCCCTGCATACATACGACATTATTGCACATATAAGACATAATAATGCTATCATTTCACTAGGCCGTCCATATAGGTGGCAATAAAAAAAATTAACCTGTCCATATAGGCGGTTTAAGAGCAGATAAAATAACGTAAATAAAATGTCCTTGCCCTCCATGAAGGTGGCGTTAAAATTATTTGTTTTCTGCGTTAGTAGTATGGTGACGTTTACTACTAGTTTCTTCCTGTTCATCTCTATCTCTTTTATTACTGGGCGGAGGTTGATTTTCAGCTGGTTGTATAGGAGGGTTATTATTGGTGTTGGGAACAGGGGTTTGTGGGTTTTCTCTGGTATGAGTATTTGTACCGTTGTTACGGTTACTGGGTCGGGGCTGTATTACAGTTCCCCTCGCTGGGTTGGTAGTGAATGGCACATTGTTTCGCTCTATCCAAAATAAATACCCGAGACAGAGACATTGTGTAAAACAATGTTAATCCCGTTACTTTGTTGGTCCATGTTCGGGTAGTAAAAGGGTTGGGCTTGGAGAAAAAAATTTAAACTTAAAAACAAAATGGATGTAAAAATTTTAAAGATACCTTAAAAAAAATTTCCGGTAGAACACTCGTGCTGATAACGTGTTGTGAGAAATAGAGAGAGAAGTTATGCAAATATATCAGAGAGTATTGTATTGCATTGATGTGAAGAACTGATTTCTTACATCGGTATTTATAGGCAAAATTATACTATTTTTAACATTACATTTTCAACGATTTCTGCGCAGACGAAACTTTCCTAACATGCAGTAAATGCATGGCATGACATTCACTATGCTTGAACAGTGAAATTTTCCAATTCACTGTTTCTCAACAACCTTTTGATTATCAGGATTGTCAACACACGTAAAACTGTAAAAGAATTAATATGCCGAAGGTATACATCGACACTAATCTCATACTTGTCAGTTTCTTTTTATATACCGGAGAGTGATAACTTATTTGCAGTCTATTAGATGGATGGACATAATTGTATCAGACTAATAAATTAGTATCAATTTTGACTTATCAACTCAGGTGAGTCTTTCTCTAGGAAGGATAGGGTTTCAGTGTGAGTAGACTTGGGCATGGGCCAGGCCCGCGGGCTTGGGGAAATGGCGGGATGGGCCCAAGCCCGTGAGTGGCGGGTCGGGACTGAAATTTTCAGATTTTGTCCATGGCTCGGTCCACGCCCGTCGGCTCGTGCCTCCTACGGGTTGGCCCGTGTTTTATGTTGTTTTTTTTGGATTTTTGACAGTTTTAGGCTAAAAAACAAAGGAAAAGAGTGTTCGACCCGCGGGCCATCTAGACGGGTCCGTGCCGCTGCGGGCTTGAAATGAAATTTCTTGAACGTGACATGTCCGTGGTCCACGTAGCGGACAACGGGTCGGGCCCGACTTGAGCGGGCTCGTGCCGGCCCGACCCGCGTGCTAGCCCTACCCATGCCCACCTCTAAGTGTGAGTCTCGACAGCCAACCTCGTTAATCTCTCTTGGGATCTGGATCAGTCTTAATGGCTGATCATTTGATTGATTGTGTCTCGAGTATGAAAAATAACGGAAGATGAAGATTTGGTGGTGGAATTGGGAGGAATTCAAGAGGAGTCAACAAATGAGTCGATTAATCTTGCGTTGGTAGGAAAAGTGATTACTTGTAGATCATTTAATTTTAATTTGAAGCCCTAATGAAAACGTTGAATCAAATATGGACAATCTCAAAAGGTGCACTCTTCCACCAAATTGAGAATAGACATTTTGTTATCCAAATTGACCTTGGAATTCTGATAATAATTTAGTGATGTTAGAGGAAATCGAAGGTAGTGTACAACCATCAAATATAGCCCTAAATCGATGCCCGTTTTGGCTTCGACTGTATAATTTCCCATTGAATAACATATTGGAGAAATTTGTGAGGGTAATTGGAGACAATATTGGGGTTGTTCTTGAAGTGGAGTCTGATGGTGTGGCATGGGACATGTCGGCTAGGTTTAAAGTTTTGATCGACGTAACAAAACCACTTCGTCGAATTCAAAAAATCAAAACGAAGGAAGGAGGGGTGGTAATGGTGGAGATCAAGTATGAAAGATTGTCCGTGTTTACGATGATTGTGGGGGGTGATAGGACATATAGAGTGCGACTGCCAAGAGGAAAAAGAGGAAGGTAATAACGTTGAAAAACAATGGGGTACTAAGTTACGTGCTTCGCCGCATAAGGGTAGAGTTAAGATGTCGGATGAAATGAAAGCTTTCTTGCGATGAAACACCTATCCTTTGGGGGCACCTCTAAGCAGGGAGGGGGTGGGTCAAGCAGAGGATAAGTACGTAAGTGGAGGAGTAGAGAAGAGAGTGACCCTTAATGATGCTCAAAAGAGTTCAATGATGGAGGGATATGTTGATGTCCAGCCTCGTTCAGAAGAGGCCTTGATTCAGTTTTAGACTACAAAAGAACCAACATCCTCTCTCTCAGGTGTTGTGGAGAGAGAGATAGACCAAAATAATATTAGGCCCGTTGCGAACCACGTTGAGCAGCCTAGTGGAGAAAGTGAAGCGAGGAGTGTGAAAGTAGTGGCTGGGAGTATAGTATTAGGGGATGTAGGGAAGAAAATGAGTACTGAAGGCCTTGAGGGAGAGGGGGATGGAAAGAATAAGGGGGAAGATGGTATGATAGTGAAGCGGAAAGAGAAGCTAGGGGTAGTAGAGGTGGTAGGGCGCAATAATAATTTTGGTATTGAAATGACAGATTAGGGGGGTTAGTGTTTAGAGGCGAAAGTGGAGGAAATTTCCCCGAGATAAACCAAGGGTTTTGGCACAAGAGAAGGAGGAGAGTGGAGTGGGAAAAAATGGCAATGGTGACAGAAAGGAGGAGGGTGGTCTTGTCGTAGTGAAGAAACGAGTTGTGGATACGGCTGAGTATGAATTGGCGAGCCCCACCTCCTGGGCCCTCGATGACCAATGATGTACATCCTTTCATGGAATTATAGGGGCTTAGGGAATGTTCCTGCAATAAATGCGTTGAAACGCATAGTACAACTTGGACATCCCCAAATGGTGTTCTTATCTGAAACAAGGCTAAAGGTGGGTGAGATGGACAAATAAAACAAAAAATAAAAATGAAAAACATGGTAGCAGTGGACTGTGTGGGAAAAGAAAGGAAAAGGAGAGGAGGGCTTGCTTTGCTATGGGGAGACATGGTGGAGGTTTGCGTGACGTCTTATTCGACGAACCATATTGATGTGTGGCTTAATTCTAGTTAGTATGAGAAGTGACGATTCACAGGTGTGTATGGACATCCGGAGGAAGATCAAAAGTAGAGGTGATCATTTTGGCCCGGCCCGCTGGCCCGGCCCGTTTTTGGGCCGGGTTTTGGGCAGAATTTTTCGGCCCGCGGGCCGGGCCCGACCCGGTCGTTTTTTTTTTGTTTTTGGGCGGGCTTTGGGCAAGCTAAAAACGCCTTTTTAGTCTATTTTTTGGCCCGGCCCGTTTTGGCCCGCAAAAGCCCGGCCCGAAATAGCGGGCTTTGGACACAAAAATTCGGCCCGAACTTAGGCCAGGCCCGGCCCGGTCAATGGGCAATTTTTTTTGGCCCCGGCCCGGCCCGAACACGGCCCGGCCCGAACCCGGCCCGGCCCGAACACGGCCCGGCCCGAACCCGGCCCGGCCCGGCCCATGATCACCTCATATCAAAAGTATAAAACCGGCTTATTGTTAGCACAACTTCAAGAAGATCAACATGAACCATGACTTTGTGGAGGGATTTCAATTTGATGATGATGTCTAGTGAAAAAAAAGGTGGCAAGGATTTTTGGGTTGAACATGCAGAAATCCTAAGACAAGCTGTAGAGAATGCAATTTCGAAGATTTGGGTTACATTGGGCATGAATTTATACTTGGAAAAACAATAGAGGGGGTGAGTATAATATTCAAGAACGACTTGATAGATTTTTTGCTACTCCAATGTGGCGGCAACAATTTTCGCAGGTTCGTTTGTTACTCATTTGTCCAAACGTAAGTCGGATCATCTTTCGATCTTGTTGTGTTTAAAAGGCAATGTTGAAGCGAAAAAGAGGAGGAAAATATGTAGATTATTTCGTTTTGAAGAGATGGGGTTGGGGGATGAAAATTATGGAGACATTGTTGGTAGTGCGTGGAGAGGAGGAGGTGATCTTTGCTCAAAAATTTCCCACACCTCTTGAAACATGAGTGCTTGGGGGCGCAAGAAATTCGAATATTCATGAAGGAGATGGCAGACTGTAGAAAGAGGATGGAGCAACTCACGACAGAAGATCAATTTGAGGAGGTTATTGCTCAAATGAAAGCCCTTGATGACAGGATAAATGAACTCTTGTGACTTATAAGAAAAATGGATAATAGTTGAATCCCCTCTTGTGAAACATATATATAAAAAATTAAGCAAAATACATAATAATTATATTGGTTTTGACAAATTTTGTGTCGCTAATAAAGAAAAGTTTCGTTCAAAGTCCTCATTTTGGACAGATTTTGGATAACTAGCTTTTCAACTTTCATCCTTCACAATGCATGTGAAGATTTCATCAAATGACATGAATCCTGTCATATTCCTCTGCTTCTTTTCACTCGTCACACTTTGACTTTTCACGTTTGTCGATGCATTATTTTGACTATTAGTATCCTTAATTGTGTATTAGATGATATAAAAATATGATTTTATGAAAATATAAATTGAGACGAATCCAACAACATATTACATTATAACATTTTATTTTATTTAATAGTAAATAATGCATGGTCATCGGTCACTGATGTTAAGGAAAATTGTGATGCTAATTTTAGGTGGTGGCAAGTTGGACATGATGTTGTGGAGTAGAACTTACAACATCTGAGATTCTGAGTAGAACTGACAACATAATCACTTTAGACATTTTCTCCTAATAGATTTAGTTATGTTTTATTAATGTCTAAAATGTCTAAAATAAAAAAAAAAAAGATGAGAGAGAAAGCTAGAAAGAGGAAGAGAGAAAAAAGGCGATTGAAACCCCCAAAGCCCCCCCGAGAAACCCTAGTTCTTCAGAAAAAGCCTCTTCAGAATTTGGTCATCTCCCTTTTCTGCTGTAAATTAAGAACTTCTTCTCAGTTCTTTTGTCTCTATTGTCATCTCAATAGTACGGTTCTCCTTTCGTGTTGGGTAATTTATCCAATTGGTTTGCTTAAGGCTATTAAAGTTTCTGCTAGTAGCAGTAATAATCATCTTCTACCCTATAATTGTAGGGTTAGCGTGCAATTAGAGTGCTTTTCTATAGCTTTTAATGATGATTTACAGCCTGGCTGTGGTTATTTGGCTCTAATTTCAGTTGAGCTAGGGTTTTCTCTTAGAATTGGGGGTTTTTATTGGAAATCAGTATTTGGGGCATTTAATGTGTGGCAGGTGAGTGGAGTGAAGGGTGAGTTTAGGAGGGTCTCCTCTGTGTTGTCATTCATTGCGGGTGGCTGTTTCCCCTTAAATCATTTGGTTTTTTGGCGTGCTGCTCATCAAGTCTTCAGAATTTATGCTCAGACCGAAAACCTAGCATTAATGGTGATGGTAAGTGTCTTTGGTAAATTTTGTGTTAAGATCCTTCCTTTAGTTCGTTTGCAAAGGAGGTTCTATATAAAGGAGTTAACGGTATGTGTTTTTTCATCATCCTTTTCAGTTTTCTCTTTTCAAGTTCTAGTATTTAAGACTATTATCTCTCCGTCCTCTTTAGTTTCTCTTAAATTGTTTTGGTTAGCTTTTATGAGTATGAATTTTAAAGAGGCTGTTCTGGAGTCAGGAAACTCTAAGGGAACTGAGGACTCTTCTTTGGTTTCCCCTAGAGTACTTGATGACAGTTCACCCTCAAAGAGACTGGTTTCTGAAGGTATTGCTGGGTCTGTCTCTCAAGACCCTCCCTTTGATGCTGCCTTTCCTAAGGCAGTGGTTGTGGATGAGCTTGCTCAAGTACAGCAAGACATCAAAGAACTTACTAAATCCTGTTTGATTGGTAACATGTTAGGTGAACCTCTTGATGTTCGTACTATTATTTCACGTACAAAATCTGAATGGAAATTTGTGCATGGTGATATTGATTTTTTAGAGATGGGAAATCATTGGATTCTTCTTAAATTTGCTAACCCTAATGATTTGGCTTTAGTGTGGGCTGATAGACCTTGGCATGTCCAAGGTGACTTGTTTGTTCTTCAGGCATGGCGCCCTAACTTTGACCCTTTCTTGGAAGAAATTAAGTGGGTTGACCTTTGGGTTCGCATCCCTAGGTTTCCCACTGAACTCTTGAATGTAGAGTCTCTTTCAAATCTATTTGCAGCTAATAATGTGGGTGTGTTGGTTAAGTTGGATGCTAATTCTCTTTTGAGAAATAAAATCAGATTTGCTAGAGCCTGTATTCGTGTTGATATTACTGAACCCCTGCTTGAATATGCTGAATTGTCTCGAGCTGATGGTAAGAAATGTGGTTATGTGATTTGGTATGAAGATTTTAGTGTGGGTTGTTCTTTTTGTGGTTTTGAGGATCACTCTATTGATGCTTGTCCTTTACTTCATGCTCCTAAGAAGGAGGTTACTGTATCTCTTTTGAAAAGTCCAAAGCAAAAGTGCTTAGCTGAGATGATATCTCTGGCTTCTAGGCAAGTTCACCTTGCTACCAGGGCTGTGGAAGCCAATGTGGTGCAAGCTAAGCCTAAGTCAGTGCATAGAAATCATGGTTCTCATTCTGTCCCTAAAAAGTATGGTGGCTTTGCTAAGTCTATTTCAAAAGTGGCAAAGAAAAAAGAGGTTGGTATTAAGTTTAAAGAAACAGACAATTATTTTAATACTTCTGTTGCTCCAGTGCATGGTAAAGGTAAAGGCAAAGCAATTGTGTTTGCCTCTGCCCCAGTATGGGTCTGATAGTGTTTCTGATGATGATTCTGAAAAGTTGGCTTCCCCTCCTATTTTGCCCTCCTCTGAAGGTTTTCAGGCAGCCTTATTAGAGTATCCTGTTTCTAAGGTTGGTGAGGGTGTAGGTGCTGTTTTTGCTCCACCCTTGGCTGCTGACAGTGGCTTGTCTCCTGTCCCTTTGCAAGTTCTTTATCCAGGTGAGTTTGTGCAGCATAATCAATTTGGTCCTCTGATGCATGTGGAGGACCAGTCATATGGATTTGCTATGTTTGAGTCTGATATTGAAAATGATACTATGATTCTTCCTGAGGATGAGAAAGCTGGTGCTGTATTTACTGCTATCCATGAGTCTTCTTTCCACTCTATTGATTCAGCAAGTTCTATTGTCAAGCATATCAATGCCTTGGGTGTTGAGCAGGAGCTCCCTATGGAACCCACCTCTCTTTCAAGTGCCGCCAAGAGGAGAAAAGGCAATAATGAGGATGACAGTGCCTCTTCAGTTCTGAAGAAAACTAGAGCTTATATGTCTGTTTGCGTGGGTATAATTTTTTGGGATGACTATTTCTAATGTTTTTATATTGAGGGTTAGCTGGTTCAATAGGGAGTTTTTAGATCATTTTGCATTAGCTGTAATCGAAGTTTTTTGGTTTGTAATTATTTCAGGTTCTGTAATGCTATGGGAACCCTCTCCTCTAATGTTCTGGTGGTTGATATGGCATTGGAGGGCTGGTTTCCCATACTTAGTAGGTTGCTCCCCTATTTTTGTTCCCTCTGTCATCCAGGTGTTTGATTTCCTAAAGCAGGTTCTTCTTATTTATGTTTCAATGCTGTTCAATCTAAGTATTCAAGGTTATGGCAATCTGCCTTGTGTGAATTCAGTTTTTGGGAAGTTTCTTTATTTGGCTTCTATTTTTATAATCCTGACTATTAATCGAGGCTGTGACGTGGGTAGTTTTTTATGTATTTTTGTAAGATTGGTTGGCGATTATTTCTCTTTAGCTTGGTATGGCTTATGTAGTTATGATTTTTCACAAGATAAGTTGCGAGTTTTTTTTGCTAGCAGGTTTCTGCCTGCCTCCCCTGCCCGAAAGAGCGAGGGCGTCCTGCCTCTCAGTTCACCTCCTGCATCCTAACTACAAAGATTATAATTAGTTTCCCATGTCTTGGTTCCTTTTCTGGTAATGAGCTGAAAGACTTGTCTCTGGTTGAGGTCAAGTGGTTGGCTATCATTATTCGCTACCATTTATGCTGGCAGCTAGTTGCAAAGAATAAGTATGGAAGGTTTATGTTAATAATATATTTATGAATTTTAGTTTTTGGAATATCCGAGGTTGTAAACGTCATTTAGCAATGGAAGAGGTTAAGGACTTTAGTATAGCTAACCATACTCATGTAATGATGTTATGTGAAACGAAAATACAACTCCCTCCTGGGGAAGGGACATTGCGCCATTGTGGGTATCAACATGGTGATTTTATCCCTTCCTTAGGTTTAGCAGGGGGAATGTGGTTAATGTGGAAAGATAACCCTAGCAATCCGTTCTCTTTATCTATTCTCTTCAAATCTGAAAGATTTATTGCGTGTAATATTGATATTTTATCAATGGATTGTAAATTTGTGGCAATTTTTATCTATGCCCCCCCAAATCATACTCTCAAACAGCAATTTTGGAGGAGTTAAAGTTGTTTTTATTATCTCTATCTTCTCCCTTTATTATTTTGGGTGATTTTAATGAATTAAGTGCCCAAGCTGATAAATTAGGAGGCTCACCTTTTAGATTTTCTAGACTCTCTATTATGAATTCTCTTTTCTCTGATATTGATTGTCTTGAACTCCCCTTTGAAGGGAATTCGTATACTTGGCGGAAAAAAGTACACGGCCCGAATAATATTTTTGAGCGTATAGATAAAGGAGTTGTAAGTCTTGATTGGTTGAATCTTTTCCCTAATTCGAAACTTTTTAACCATATTTTCACTTCATCCGACCATTGCCAAGTATCTTTGAGTATAAAGTGTAGTAATGGTAGAAAAGCTCCTCCGTTCAAATTTAACAAACTATGGACCACTCGCAAGGACTTTGACTGTTTAATCAAGAAAACATGGTGTACCCGGTTCTCGGGTTCACATATGTATTGTTTGATTAAGAAATGTAAACTACTCAAAAGTAGGGCTAAGACATGGGCTACTACGCGTTTTGGTAATATATTTAGACAACTTAGAAGTGTGGAATCTAGGCTAAAATCTATTCAATGTGATCTAGTTCAGAATGGAGATTGTCCTATTCTTATTGCTAGACAAGAAAATTTTTTAGCAAAACAGGTTAAGCTCTTACATTTTCAAGACGTTTTCTGGAAAGTAAAAGCTAAATCAAATCATATAAAATTTAGTGATGCTAATACCAAATACTATCATTCGTGTGCTACTATAAGACGGAATCGTAACCTTGTAAACTCTATTGTAGGGCCCCAAGGGGAAATATTCACTCATCCTCTTCGTATAGAGGAATGTATATCTAGTGCTTTTAAACAACGCTTTATGTCCAATTCTAGGTGCTCTTTCGATAGATAATGATTCAGTACTGGAAGAAATTATCTCTCTTGAAGATAATGAGTTCCTATGCCGAGAAGTCTCTTTGATGATATTAAAGAAGCACTTTTGATTTAGCTCCTGATAAATCTCCAGACCGGACGGGTTTCCCCTTTCTTCTTCCAGAAGTATTGGTCTCTTGTAGGAAACTCATTGTCCGAGCTGTTAAAGCTTTTTTCCATTCAGGCAAAATCCTAAAAGAGAATAAACCACACTTTCATAACGCTTATCCCGAAAATTGATAATCCATCGAACCCAAACCATTTTAGACCTATTAGTTTGTGCTCAACGATTTACAAAATAATCTCCAAGATCATGGCTAATAGATTGAAAGTTGTGATGGGAAAAATTATTCACCCCTTACAAGGTGCCTTTGTTCCTGAAAGGTTGATCCAGGATAATGTGCTTCTAGCTCATGAAGTTTTCCATTCTTTTAAAAACAAAAAAGGAGCAACTGGTTGGTTAGCAATCAAGTTGGATATGGAAAAAGCTTATGATCGATTAGAATGGAATTTTGTGTTTGCTACTCTAGAAAAACTGGGATTTTGTTCAAAATGGATAGAATGGATTAAACAATGTATAACAACAGTAACTTTTTCAGTTTTGGTGAATGGGATTCTTGGGGAGTCTTTCTCTCCTCAAAGGGGTATCCGACAAGGCGACCCTCTTTCCCCATATTTATTTATTTTATGTGCTGAAATGCTAGCTCGTCAGTTACAGCAAGCCAGTCTTGGGGGATCGAGATCTATTGGGGTTACTTTAGGACATTCTAGAATTAAAATTCCTTTTCTAACCTTTGCTGACGATACAATGATTTTTGCTAAAGCGTCTGAGGATAGCTGTCGTATAATTAGAGATATTCTAGATAAATATTGTGTAATGTCAGGCCAGCTTGTCAATTTTCATAAATCTGCTTTTCAATGCACCCAAAATGTTTCAGAAATTGTGTCTAGGAATTTCTCGGAAATTTTACAGATGGAAAAGTCTTTTTCTCTTGGGAAATATCTGGGCTGCCCTATAATTGACACCAAAGTAAAAATGCTCCTTTGCAGATATTCAAGAGAAGGTCTTCTCAGTTGTCCAAATGGAGAGTAACTCTCTCTCCAAGCAGGGAGAACAGTCCTAATTCAATCTAATCTAGCAACCAAAGCAAATTACCAAATGCAGAGCTTCTCTTTGCCTCCTACAGTCCTATCATCGCTTGATAAGTGTTATAGGAATTTTTTTTGGAATAAAGCATCGGATGTCAAGTCTCAAATTTGATAGGTTGGGATAAGATTGTTTACCCAAAAATTGGGGGATTAGGGCTAAGGAAAGCTAAGACTAATAATAATGCTTTGCAGTTTAAGCTTCTTTGGAAAATAATAGATGCTCCGGAAAATCTTTGGGTGAAATTAGTGACGAGAAAATATCTTAAGAATGATGATCTATTTCAATATAAGCTTAAGGCTAATGTTTCTTGGCAGTGGAGGAAGCTGATGGGCCTGCGTAGTTGTTTTAAAAAGGGTTGAGGTGGATAGTTGGAGATGGTGAGAAAATTTCCTTTTGGTTTGACAACTGGATTTTTCCCCATCCGATTTCGGAAATTTGTTCTATTCCCAGGGGTACTGAGCAGTTTAAAGTTAGCCAGTTCATTTCTCAAGAAGGCAGATGGGATAAAGGTCTTTTGAGTAGGTATGTTCCCCCTGATATATGTGTACGTATTGCTGATTACTATTTACCTAGTAACAGAATGCAAGATAAAAGGGTGTGGGGTCTATCCCCGGATGGATGTTATACTGTCAGATCAGGAGTGGACCTAATTCAGGGTTTACATCTAAACTCAGTTGAAACGTGTTCTTTCCAGTGGATATGGCAACTCACGGTCCCTCCTAAGATTAAATTTTTCCTCTGGAAAATTGCCAGAATGGTCTTCCTACGAAGAAAAGGCTTGAGATTAGTAAGGTCTTCTTACCTTTGGAATGTTGTTTTTGTAATTTTCATTCGGAAGATGCAGCTCATCTCTTTTCTAATTGCCCCTTTGTAATAGATGTGTTTGAGGATTGCATGACATCTGGAATTGGGCCCCCCTCTGTCATTGGGAGGGACGTGGCTTTTATGGATCACTTACAGCATCTCAAATCTACTTTCTCATTGCAGCAGCTGGGTTATATTACTATTGTCTGGTGGTTTATCTGGTATACTCGAAATGGGTGGTTTTCCGTCAAGAGTTGTCCTCTCCTGTAAAGGCGAGCTTGATGATCAGAAACTATGTTAAAAATCTTAATATGGAAAGGAAGGAGACTTCAGTTATTGATACGGCTCTTAGTTTGTCTGGTAAGCATTGTATTGGTAAAGCTATTAGAGATAAGGTTGCTTGGTCCCCGCCGCCTGCAGGGTACTATAAAGTTAATTTTGATGGCTCTAAACTTTCGTCTGGTCAGGCTTCTTTTGGTTTTGTTATCCGAGATGGCGATGGTCATGTTAGTCTCTGTGGGGCTGGTTGTTTAGATACTTCGGATTCTATTCTTATGGCTGAGGCTAAAGGTATGCGAGAAGCCATTAGAGGGGCAAAATCTTTGGGTATCTCTAAATTTGTTCTTGAAGGTGATAACTTGGTGGTGATTAATGCAATAAGAAAGATTTGGAAAGTTCCTTGGAATATCTATTCCATTATTCTAGATGCAGATAAGGATATTTCGGGTTTTGATGATGTTCTAATTCGTCATGATTTCAGGGAAGCTAATGCGGCGGCGGACTGGATGGCTCATCGGGGTCATGCAACGGTTAACACAACTTATTGGTTTGATGTTCCTGATTTACCCTTTGCTTTAATCATCCGGAAGGATGCTTTAGGGTGGCCCAAATCTTGGGATCCACCCTAGTCTTTTCTTTCTTTGTTAAAAAAAAAAAAAAAAAAAAAAAAATTGTAATAGCTTATTTTATTGTCTTTGATGTAGTTGAATCAGAACATACCAAACCAAAGGGCTTGGGTTCAAGGATTCTTAAGCTTCTATTCACTCATTTACAGAACAATTAACATCAGATACATCCCCTCAAAAACAAAAAAACATCAGATACATCTATTACAGAAGTTTATTGCAGTTAATACACACCTGATATCAGGTACATCTATTAGACTATTACAACATAGTTACTGTTTGATATATTGTCATTATTCATTAACATGTTACAAGAGAATGAAAGAAGTTACATCCTAAGTTCTAACTAGTGTTACTTGGAAAATTTAATGATCAAAGGAACGAAACCAAACCAAAGATCCTATTCTTTCAAATGAAAGATCTTCCTTACATTTTCTTTCCTCCACATTGTATTATACCTAAGTGTTTGAAAGCTCGAAGTAGCAACCTCTTAAACGCCCAAAGAACTGTTGCCAGTGAGAGTTTTTATCGCAAAATCGATGCATGGATCATCGAACAAATCCACAAAACCCGGGCATTCCTGGCCTTCTTCCTTTGGCTTACTCTCAGTAATGCTCATATTGCTGCACTCTAGTGGGAATGGCTCCAGATGATAAGGCCTTGTAACGCTTCTGGACTCCCAATCTTCATTCTTTACAAGGGAATCAGAAGGCATACAAGACTGCTTGTTGGAGTTTATACCATTGTCTTTGCATATGTTGACAGCAAACTTAGGCTTCTTGTTGCTGTTATTAGTCCAGGTGTCTGACAGTTTTTCTCCAAGAAGGGATCCAATGGCTGGAGCAGAAAGATAGACTGTTTTAGCTCCATCCTTTTCCTTGAGCATTGAATCTATGATTTCTGATAGATTCGGAATGCTGAGTCCGCTGCTGTCTTCACCTGCAACACCAAAGCAAACATTTGATTATTCACCACATTTTGATTGTTTTATGCACAATTTGTAAGCTAGAGGTGGCCACTGGCTGGGCCGGGTCAAGAAGTTACATGATTGCAATAGACACTAAGCTTAGTAAGCTATGTTATGCAGGTAGATGGGTCACTGAAAAATTTGGCGCAAAATTAATTGGGTTAAACAGGTTGGGTCAACATTGGCCAGGCGGACCAGGTGGTGAGCTAGAAGCTCGACCGTGGAATGGTACAGGCCAGGATGTGCCCAGGCCTGACCTACGTGACCCGATCCCAAACTGGCCCTGGTGGCTCAGGTTGACCTGGCCCTGTGGCCACCTCTAGCAGCCAATTTTTTTCTTATTTTAATAGCATACAGTGATCTGGATCAAGTATAAAGAAAGGAGTGGAATCTCTTCTCCTCCTTTGTCTAGAAGTACTTCTCCCTCCTTTCGAAGATCTACTGATCGTTTTCTTCTCTATCTCCTCCGAGTCTTTAGCTCCGGCTCTTTCTCTCTCAGGTTTGCTCTTGTCTTTTTTCAGTCCTTGAGCAGCAGTTTCACATAACTAGTACAGAAATGTGAAATCTGTAAGTGTTGACTGCAACATCTAGTAGCACCATAGCAATAAGTTTTCCAAGGGAGAAAATTACCTTTTTGCCTCCATTCGACTTGATCGATTTCTTCTTTTTTGGTACATCCTTTCTCAACAGCAAAGAATCAACACAATTAATATACTTACAAATATAAGTAACAATAAAATCTACTCTAATCCAGAACTTAATGGTACTCCCTAATAAACATACATCAATATCGTATATTGTGGACATCAAAGTTGCTAATTAGCATACTTACAGTATGCTGAATAGAAATCATTTCCGTGCTGTCGCTGTCTAAGCCTTTCGGTTTGTTCTTGGTTACATGCTTTCCTAACTTTCCTGATAGAAGATATCGATCAATGTCCTTTAGAGACCGGAATATATACCCATTTACAGGATCAGTGTAGTACTGAAAAATGAAAAGATGCTTACATTAGATTTTGCTGATGAACTCAGGAGCCCAGTAAAAGGCAAAATAGAATATACTAGTCCATAGACCTACAAAATGTGCCTCTAATCTTCTCAATATGAGATAAGATGATTATGATCATGCTAAAACAGTAACTTGCTAATTTACCCAAACAAAAATAGACATGAAACACTGAAAGTAACAATTTACATATGTTAGAATCACTAAACCTTTTTCTGTACTCCATTTGTTCCATATTGGCTTACATAGTTTCTATTTTGGTGTCCAAGACACATTTTTGACCATCTATATCTTTAATCATGTATGAATAAAAGCGAACATTGAGACAAATTCAACAAGATAACCCGAATTTCTATGCTTCGTTCTAAGTACCAGTAATTTCTTGGACTAATTACACTTGAACAACAAAGAATCATGAGAGAAACAGAGATACAAAATGTCAGTCAAGTGATCCTGGTCTAAATGTTATGTAACTAGTTTAGTGGCTTAATTACTATTCCATTACACCACATATTCATTTAATTTACT
Source organism: Beta vulgaris subsp. vulgaris (assembly GCF_026745355.1). Lineage (NCBI taxonomy): Eukaryota > Viridiplantae > Streptophyta > Magnoliopsida > Caryophyllales > Amaranthaceae > Beta > Beta vulgaris. The sequence goes on from NC_079204.1 coordinate 9,214,529, forward strand.
ATATATCAGTTCTTCTAAAACACATTATCCATTTCAATGCTGGAATACTATTAATCATCATCTAAACTCTATTGCATGCAGCTATTAGTTCTCACTAATCCTGTAAAAAAAACTATCTTTATATCAACAAAAAAAACACCCATAAAATAAATGAAGCATTAATGCATGTATCTAAAATAACTAAATCTAACAACAACAAAAAAAATGGTCACATATTATAAGCATTGAAATTAACAAGAACTTAAAAAATGGAGATTTAGAATTTAAAGTTTACTCTATCTTTTTTGCCACTTTTTCTAACTCTGATCTCAATCTTCCATCCTTCTGGCAGCCATTCTTCACTCCTAATCTGTTCTCCCATAATTTCTTTGTTTTTTTCTTGGATAAATTTACAATAAACTCACTCACTAAATCACTTAAATCTCATAAATTTCTTCCCACTTTTATGCTTATTTCTGTCTAAAACTTAGGAACACCGCTAAAAACTCAAGTTTGTTTAACTCAAAAAATTCCACTTACTTACTCACTCACTCTCTTTAGTTCACTCACTTTGATCAGGTGCCCTGTTTGTTTTTTTCCTTTTTATAGTATTTTTTTTGTTTGTTTTAGTGACAGATAATTGAGCAGTTTTATAGAACACCAAGAGAGTTGATATCACACGTGGATGGTACCAAACTCTTAGTACCAGATCACACAGAATATCTCTCACTCACTACCCCACGAATGTTGTGCATATGTGAGTTGTCCCACATTGAAGAAAGTATCACAATATAAGCGAGAGGAGCTACTCCTATTATTGCCAATTAATTTTAGTATGGAACCTCCTTTAAACTTGTATATATATGGACCGAAATCTCCTTCTCCGTACTGAATTGTCTTAGACGACTTCCAGTTATATCAAATTTATCATACTCTTTCTCTTTTTATCAAAATTCTTTTGTCAAAGAAAATAAAGAGTTTAAGTTCCAAGGAAAGACAAGAGCATCGTTGCTCCACTATCTTTTGCAACTTCTTTCTCTCGTGTTCCTCGCTCGATCAATATAATCTCATCAACTCAGGGGTGCGCCAAAGTTTGTGTATTATGTCTTGCTTGCCAATTGTCGTGTTTGATTTCTTCAACCATAATGCCTTCCTTAAACGTGTCTTATGTGACCCATTTCTTTTTCTATTAGTACTTTCTAATAGACTAATATATAATAATATATATTTTTTGACTTCCTTTTGGGAATTTATGGTAAGATGAATAAATATCCTTTGGACTGCCCTCGCACAGGGCTACTCCCCCAGAGGCCTAGTACTTAACCAGAGGGAGTTGTTCATCTTACCACATGCTTAGATCAACTGACAAGGGAGTTGTTCTAGCTTAACCAAAGGTTTCGGCTTCGAGCTTTGAAAACGCAGCCGTGTGTGCTGGAATAGCTTTCCCCTATTGGGGCCTGACCCGGCTCGAATCCGGATTAGTCGGATCCAAAAATAGATTTCGAAAAACTGCATAGGATTCACAAAAAAAAGTAAATAAAAACCGAGGGAGTAATATGTTCGTCTTCTTAAACATTATTAGTAGCCTTGTAGTCATTTGATGAACAGAAATGTGATTTATCAATACGTTGTCTTCAATTTGCATATATATGCACACATTATAGCAGTAGGCCATCTCAACTGTTTGCACAAGTTGCAAATGCGCATATAGAGATATAGTAGTTTCCTAATTCAGCTCAACAACAGTAACAGGCACTACAGTCTACAATTAGGATTTGGACCATAGTGTTAGGTGAATAGGCGAGGATTAGTTCACTTGTAGCTGTCTTATCAAAGGAAAAAAGAAAGCTATTACATGTTACATGAAAGGGTAATTAAAGAAGCTTAACTTGAGATGGATATTTTTTAGAAAAGTGAATTTTGGAGTTTCTTGTATATGGTTTAACTAGAGGTCGATAATACTTTCTCTGTTTCTAAATAAGTGCAAGGCTTCTTGTTTTCACGTTTGCCAATGCATTATTTTAACCATTAATATTTTCGATTATCAATAAGTAAAAATTATAAAAAGTTGATATAAAAAAAATTCACATTTAGACGAATCTAACAAGATCCCACATGACTATGTTTTCCCTAAAATTTAAATCACCAAAGCTAATTAAAGTTTAATTAAACTGTGAATAGTAAACACTATGCAAATACTGCACTTATTTAATTATGGAGGAAGTAGTTCATTGCTTTTTTGAGGATAGGAAAATAATTTTTTGTGACAACAATTCCAAACAAAAAAAGCAACATAAACACACACAACTTACTCCAGCTCATTTCGATCTCCTTCCTAGCTAAAATGATAGGTAGTAGGCTGGTTGTACCACGTTTATATTCTAAAAGAAAACGCGTCAAAAAACATTTTTCCTATTTCTCCAACCTTTTTTCTGTAAGGAATTCATAATTGTATTTTCTCTTGAAAATGCAATTGTTTCTATAGAAATTGTTTTTTCATGGAAAATCTTTCTTAGATTAGCAAATCGATAAAGTCGGTTTAACACTAGTTACGTTCAATTTTATTATAGGTTCATTTTCATATTAAGCCAATTTTAGCTCTCGTTTCAACTAATATTTAAAATTCAATATGTAAATTGAGTTCAAGACCCTACATTTTCAGACAAATTTGATATATTGATGATAAAAATTTGCAATGCAAGGCTTTATAATGGCACTTGTAAAAGTGAGCCATTTGTTTTAAAGAAAGTAAATGTCTAACATATTTTTTTTTTTAATTTATTTCATTTCATAAAAAACTCAAATTAGAGTTATGAGCAACATCAAAACACCAAGACTACACACCCCTACTATCATGACAAAGATAACCAACATCTACATCCAAACAATTCCAAAACGACAACAACCCCGAAATAACATGAGCACTAGAACAAGATAAACAACACACTCCTACCAATTCCATACACAAGCAACAACACCCAACATTAACGACCACCACAAAGCTAGGAAGCTCAGGACAACATAAATGAAACATCTAAGAGCTCAAAAAACCCATAAAATATTTTTAATGACATGAACACCATACTAGCTAGCCACTAGGATATCTCTTACTAGTTACTACACCCTCTCTTTACTACTTGGACCCCATTTCTCTTCTCCATTATATGATGGAACTCAGGATGATGAAGAATTTGAGATTGATCATTCTTCTCCAAGTTATGATGGAGTCCTAAATGGCGAAGTAATTGACATTGATTTTTCTTCTTTGTCCGATGAAAAGGAGAACTTGGCACAACATTACTCGAATTTGATTCAAACAACAAAAATTGAACCATTACTAACATCATCCGCGGAAACTACATTCTAAACATTTCCATTAGCACAAAGAAACCTTATTTCTATCATCAGAATATGATTTTTCATTGATATAAACATCTCATTTGCAGATAAAAGGATATTGGCATCGCTATCTAAACCAACACACTCCAACAACCTCTCTGGAATTGGAGACACCTTCTCATTGGTACTACTAACATTAATAATATGATCACTGCTCAACAAAGCAATATAATCACAAGAGACATTTTGCTCCTTAACATATCCACCCTCACCCTCTAACTCAAAACTGGAACCAATTTGCAGATTTTCCCACTTCAGTAAAGCACCCACTTCTAACTTGAACTCACTATCATGAGAGAAAGATAAAGTTCCTCTACCAAACATAACAAAAGACTCCAATAAACAGACTCTTTGAGTGACTCCAACAACAACAACATCAGGTTGCTTCAACTCCTCTTGAGCAACTTGAAGAAAGACATTGACAAAATTCCTCCAAGGATTAGCAACAATCATGACAGGGACAAAAATTGAATACAAAACACCATTAATCTCAACACTTAGCTTCAAATACCAACCCCATCTATTAAAACCAGATTGAATTTTCCACCAAAGATGACCACGTCGCGTCGTTTAGAGTATTTGAATTCAATCAACTTTGAGCAACCATTTAGGATATGGGAAACCATTCAATTAACTTGATCGGATAATTAGTCCACCTTTTTTTATTCTTAAAGAACTCACCAATTTTTTTTTTGAAAAAACCATTGCTTAACTCCATTGAAAAACCTTACCTTGGATTTGAATTCTCATACTTAAACTCCAAATTGACCAGCCTCTCAAAAATGTCCACGGAAATACCACGTGAAATCCCCCAACAGCAACCCAACCACTCCAAAGAAGGGGAATTATGATAGTTACGCCTTGAGAATTTTGATTTAAATTCTAATTGGAGAAAACTAATTGAGAGAGGAATTTTGGAAATTGAAATAAGAAAGAGAAACTAGCTTAGGGAAGGGAGTGAAAAAGATGAAACGAAAAGCATCGGGAAGGGATGTTGACCCTGCGTCAGCGCACGCCCGAAGAGAGAAGCGCGGTCGTCACCGTCTCAAGGGAAGCCGGAAGGTTTAGGGTTTTGATAGGGAGTCTAAAAGGAGGAGATGAAGCTGAAAAGACACGGGTTCGTTCTCTTATATGGTCCTAAATGTCTAACATGTTAGTCACTTTACTACTATATTGAAATGACGGTAACATGTGAGAGTTTAATTGACATATTAGAGATGGAAGAGGAGGATAATTGACATGAACTATAAATTTAACGAGTTACTCAACCTATTATCAATTGATTATAACATGAAATTCTACCAATATTGTACGTGATGAAATTTCCTCCATCAAGTTATCCGAATGGGAGGTCTCATAAGTAGGGGTGAAAGTTCGGTGTACGGTTTGGATTAGGGCCTAATCCAATCCGATCCGAACAAAATTTGGATTTTAATTTTCCAATCTGAATCCAAACCAATTTGAGTTTGAATCCGATCCAATCCAATCCGAATTTTCATACTCTAAATTGGATCCGATCCGAAAATCCGATTTTTTTAAAACTCTAGTTTCTCGATGAAATAAATCAAGCACAACGGTAGCCTAGTAGATTTAGGAAATGAGGAATTAAGTTTTGTTAGGATTCTAGGGGAAGGGTGGAAGTGCTACGCCTACTAAGCTATGGACTATGCTTCTTTTTAGAAAAAAAATAGTTAAGCACTTAAGCCCAATCAAGATACATAATACAAGACATATTAGTATTTGGTTATATTGGATTTTTGGATCCAATTACCCTCAATCCAATCCGATCCGAAGATCCAAATTTTCCAAAAATCTTAATCCGAATCCAATCCGAACACATTTCAAATCCGAATTACTAATTCGGATTGGATTGGATTGGATTTTGGATTTTATCCGAATAACTTTCACCCCTACTCATAAGCTTGTTACCAATTCCAAAAAGGGAGGCCCCATCAATTTGAATACTTGTAGATGAAAAGGATTTGAATGTCTTTGTGGAGCACAATTAATAAAACTATATGATCAACGTACATTTATATGCGAACTAATTAATTACACCCTTGTACAAAGAATCTTCCGGGAATACAAGAATACCACACATAACCCAGTCATGCATGTTTGTATTTTATACATAAGAACGTATGAATATTAAAGAAAATAACTAGACAGCAAATCAGCCAAAAATTGCAACACTACTTAACATTGTTGCTTTAACACTAAATTTTCGCTACATAAAGCTGCAAATAAACTGTTGTTGAAGATCGATCATGATCCATGAGTCCATGACCATCAACTTTCATTAAACAAAAAGTAGCAATCAAGGATCCGTTTGCATTGGTAGGGCGTAAAACGTTTTCAGTGTAAAATGATTTTCATGGAAAATAATTTACAATGAAAAACACAATTCCAAAATTAGTTTTCCATTGCTTGGTTCCATGTAAGAAAAATAATGAAAGTGAAAGAAATATGAAAGGGAAAGTAAGGAGGTAGTGAGAGGAGTGTATAAGAGCGACAAGAAAAACAGTTTTCCCTTCATTTTGAAGGGAAAATGGTTTTCTATCATTGAGAGTGTAATTTTACTCCAAGGGAAAATAATTTTACACTCCTTTGCCAACCAAACAATGTAGAACTGAAAATAGAGGAAAACAATTTTCAAGAAAACGTTTTACGCCCTATCAAATGGAGCCCAACTTTCAAGTTTTCTTATCAATTGTGAAGCGGATTTGGACCTCCTGGGATCGATCTCCTACGCGAAACTGTATGCAATCTATGCTCATTGTTCATGAAATTATCGCGGTTGCCTCTCGAAAAATGCAGGAGCAATACTAATATGAATGTAAATGTGAAAGTGTAAATCAATGAAGTTTTTTGTTTTATCATGGAGGCAATCAGGAAGAAGCTAGGAAGGAGAATGTTTTGGAAATTAGGAAGATTAGTAAATTAATGCATGCTTTTGTAGGCTGTTATATAAGATTTGTTGCGTTACGTTGTCGTCAAATTGGACTGAATGCATTATTAGTACACGTAGTAAGTTGTTAATTTAATGAAATACTTATGTAGAACCATATCATAAGGTACATGCATGAATGCATGATTGATGCTTTCTTGGAGGATAAATGATTGATCTAAGTTTTTCCCATCAATCAAATGTTTGACTTTAATTCATTAAAGTACTATATATTATAGACGAATTAGAATTGAGTTTGCAATTTTGAATTTGTCAACAACGATTATGTACGAGCTAAATACTAACCAGCTTTTGTTTCTTACTCGAATAGTGCATAATACTAGCTAGCTATCTTCGTTTTGATTCGAATTAGAGATAGATCAACACGAACTCATGAATTAATGATTACTTACATTTAAAAGATGGTATTGTGTGAGACTCGTCTGACAAACCATTTTCGTCGGACGTCACACACAGAAAACAACTGACAGAATTTACACAACAACTGAAAGAATACAAGAATCAACTGAAAAAATACAATAATCAACTGAAAACATTAAAAAATCAAAGAAAAACAAAATCCACCGAAAACAAATACACTATTACCAAATAAACACACCAACTGAAAACAAATACACCATTACCAAAAGAAAGGTAGTAATATGTAAATACCAAATAAGCTAGAAGCTAAATACTAAACAACTTAAACACATAAAAAATCACATGAATCATTAAACAAACCAAATAAACAAATTAAGCAATTCAATAACAATCTGAAAGAATTTACACACCAACTGAAAAAATACAAGAATCAACTGAAAGAATACAATAATCAACTTAAAACATCAAAAAATCAAAGAAAAACAAAATCAACAATACCAAATGAAAGATAGAAATGTCTAAATGAAAGAAAAACAACATCAAATGAAAGCAAAACATATGTGAATGATACAAAACAACAATTAAAACACACCAAAAAAAATATGTAAATGAAACAAAGACAGCATCAACTGAAACAAAAACATAATAAAATGAAAGAAATACATATCTAAATGAAACAACAAAACAAATAAAATGAAAAACAACATAAACACTACGAAATGATAAAACAACAATACCACCTGAAAAAACACTTAATTAAATGAAATCAATACAGCTACTAATGACAACAACATCCATCACAATCAAAGCAAAAAAATTAACAAAGTAAACAGACAAAAAAACAAATGAAAAAAAGCCCGCGCGCGTTAAGTTGGGCTCAGCCCGTCCGACGGAACCTATTGAATCAGACGGTCTGACCCAATAGTTTCACAACATTTAAATTAGATTATACCAAATAACTCATCATCAAAACATAATTTAAATTTCAATTAACATAATGAACCATTTGTTTGCCACCTCCCCCAGCAAGCATATCTATTTTGAGAAACTTGCACATATTAAGCTTGTGATCATTGTAGTCCTTACTAGACATAATTTATCGCGCTTACTACGTAACATGTCATGTTTTTTTTTGAAAATAAGAGTTTCAAATGACCACAAATACATACATATAGTGTAAGATAAGAAGAAATAGAGTTTGGGTTACAATAATAAACTTTAGCATAGTAATAAGTCGATTATAAGTTTTAATATATATTCTGAAAATTTATGACTTTTGTAACATCGGAAAGTATTTGAAAAATACTTCAAAACAAGATTCATTTATAATAAACTTATCCAAAGAAAGATTCATTTATAGAAGAAATATTTACAATAGTATTGTATTAAAGTAGCACATGAGATCGCAACATTTGGCGTCCTTATTAAATGTCATTTCTCGCGTTTATTAATTGAGTATCATGTTATTATTTTTAAAAATAAATAAAGTTTTAAATTACTAAAAATACATATATATAGTTTGAAATGTGAAAAATAGAGTTTCTTTACATATATATTGGGGACTATAAGGGTGATGTTCAAGTATTTAATACCATATAAAAAGGAACATGATGAAGATGACATCTCAAGTCCAAAACATGAACCGGTGTTCCATTTTTTTTCCAAGTACTTTTTGTTAAAAATTATGTCATGTTCAAGTCCAGAAAATTCCAAACAAGTATTTTTCTAGTATATCCTCGCTTAAACACTGGTATTAGTTGGCATAATCCTTATTATTATCTGTTCAAAAGAAGTTTATACTTTAAGACAAATCATGAAGATGTCAAAGTACATACGTGTCGTTGTCTGGCAGTTGTTATAGAAAATATTGTAAATATGGGTGGTTACAAGTCTTATGTGCTTGGACTTTCGTATATGTTACTTCTTATTCTATGAAAAAAAACATCTAATCAAGCTTTAAACTCCAATTAGAAATGAATCAAGCTAATCAGGTTACAATTTAAATGCCACCTAAAGGACAAAATTGTGCATTGAGATTATCTTACTATTAGATTGAGTTATTTTCTATTGTGTGACACATAGAGTTTGCTTCCTTTCCATTTTCAAATCATTGGAAAGTCAATTGATGGTTTTGTCTAGATGTAAGAAGTTTTTTTTTTTTTTTTTGACAGGTATGTAAGAAGTTAATTGTTTAAGATTTTTCAAATTTAAACTTCATTTTCATCTAAAGTGGCACAAATGTATACTAGTATATGTTTCACAATAATCTATTATTATTTTAGAGATATAATTCTCTTTGATGAATATTATTTTGTATATACTATACATTATATTTTCTATTACCTAGTGTTTTTTGATATCGACCGTGGTCCTTTATTATCATAAATTTACTAGGGAACTCAAATCAATCTATTTAAATTGCAAGTTTGAGGTCATGTGAGCAATGCTCAAACACATAAAAATTAGAGTCTATTTTAATCTTTGATAGATGCTAATAGAGGTGGTCATTGGATACACAAAACAAAACCCAATCTTGAACTAACCTTCAAGAAAATCGGAGAGGACCGGACCGTCAGATGATTGGGCCTGAACCAGAACCAGACCGAAACCGCACAAACATAAGGGTTCTCGTGGCCCAATTGATGGCGGAAGAAATCGGCCCGACTCTAGCCCCGAAACAGACCGTGAACCGCACTCAACGCGAAACGCATCGTAAACCGTCCTCAACCTTGAATCGAACCGTTAAACCAGTTCTAAATATGCATAAAAGTTCTTCAACTCGGCCTACTTATTAATAACACTAGCGTACATGGAAGGTATCGAAAATTACTTATTGTAAATACTAGTGCATGTGCAATTAAAATTTAAAAATCAAAATACTTTTCCATTTACAAAAATATATTGGACCAGTGAACCAAATCTGAACCGGACCGAGCCCTGAACTGGTTCAGGTTTGAGAAGATCCAACCCTGAAAGGAATTTTAGGCGCAATCAATCAATAAAAGAAGAAAATAAAGTGCTAGGTGCTGCGTCTTGCCTTATGTGCGTAAGACCGAAACTCAAAGGAATTGACGGGCCTGCACAAGGATGGAAACCTGAACTGGACCGGATCGATCAGCTAATTGGCCCGGATTCAACCCAGCCCGACCCGTGTCCATGTTTAGATGCTAATAGTACCATATATACAACTTTGTTAAGGTATTAGTACTAGAATTATCATTGGAATTGATAAAGAATATATGTGAATAAACCTACAAGGAGAAAAGTTAATATATTCTCTATTAGGAACATTTTCTAGTACTAAAGAATACCAAATTTTGGTTCTTTATTGTATACATAGGTGCTACTACAAGATTTTTGGTATTATGAATCTTTCATATGTATTTTGAATCTTGTAATAGTACTATAAGATCTTTCAATTGGTACTCTAACTATTGGTGATTAGGCCTTTCTCAAGATGATCTATCCTAGCCATCAGTAGTTCATTACAACTCTTTGTTGAATCCTATGGCTAAAATACTTTGCTCTCATATCTGATTCACTCATACTTTAACCATTATATTGGTTCAGAGATCTCTACAGTAAACAACTCTCAGGTCAATAATTGAAGTTGTATAAAGATGCATAGAACGAACTGTCTCATATACAGAACAAAAACTGATAAAAATAGATAACATATGTCAGAATGTGAACATATATTAAACAACCCAGAAAGAGCAAAAACATTGACTTGTATTTGTATACTCTATCAACATACATACTGTAACATCAAGACAAAAACTGGTAAATTTTCTATAAAAACTTAGCAAATTGATGAAAACCCAATCAATTATGAAGTGGGTTAGGCCCAGTTGGAGTAGAATTATGTGTGACAGCATGAAGTGTTTTTACCTCAGTTTCATTTACTTCCTTTGAGCTACCAAACTTTACATAGTTTTGAGTCTGATCAGATGATTGAAGCAGAAATTTTCTTGCAGATCTTTCGATTTGATAGGAAGTTCGCTGATCGAAAAAGAGCGAAAACAAGATCAATGAACTGCCAAGAATCACTAAAACAACCCAAAGTTTTGTACTAAAAGAACAACTTTGAGTTGACATGTTGAAGTACCAAAAACTTTGGTTAAAAACACAGGAATTTGGCTTATAACTTTATAAGTATTATGTTTATTCTCTATGTTAGAATTTTGGTAGGAGATTAATAAACCAAAACATCAATGGTAAATACTATAGGTCTAAAGGTATGTCATTTAGTGTAAGAAAGAGACAGCCGCAGGTCTCATTCTCATAATTCATATGCATATGGTCCCATGTATTGATTGAAGAGTCTGACAAATTGTCAAAGATGATAAATTGGGTTGATTAAGTGATTATCCATAAAACAATTAGAAAAGGATTTGAGTTTAAGCTTGGAATTATTAGAGACTTAGAGTTTTAAGCTATTGGGATTTCTGGGAATCAATGGGTGATGAAGTTGTCAAATTGCTGATTTTTGATTTGAAAATTCAAAGTTTACAGATAGAATTTTTTGTTAGAAGGGAGCTTTTAAAACATTTAGGTTGTGAGGAGAGAGCCCAAAATAATAATTGTGAACCACTACCTAATAAGTAATAATATCATATACTTCCTCCGCTCCACGAATAATACAACACGTGAGTTTTCAAGGTCTTCGATGCACAACTTGAACCATAAATATTAAAATATATTTAATTATTTATTAACAAAAAAAATTCGAAAAAAATACACATTGACATGAATTCAACAAGATTTCACATGACTATGATATTATAAATATAGCGGTGGAAAGTCGTGGTAAAAAAATTAATGACATATTTAAAAAAAAGTAAGAAGAAATTCTCTTAAATGCCCTTGTACGCGCATATATCCAGAGGCTCATTACAAGTTAGACACCCCGCAACCCCCTTCTTCTCTTAAATCCCGAGTAAATACTTAGGTAGGATTTAAACTCTAGACTTTATTAGAGAAGATGGAAAAGTTTAGCACTTGAGCCAATTCCAATTTTTAGGGTGAAGACATTGTTTGATAGCAATTTGCTATTCAACCCAATTGCAAATCCTTCAAGATTGAGTAACCTAAGTACCACTAAAAAACTAAGACAACACTAGAAAACATTTTTGCAGAGATTAGAGGGGTTGTGCGTGAGAAATCATGCAGGTCTTGTTATCTTTCATAGTGCCTATCTTCAAAGTGATGGAACCCTACAGAGAAATTGAATAAGATTTTTTTGTTGCATTATAAGAGCAAAACAAGGGAAAAAAAAGATTGGTGTGACGATGCCTTAACTCGCACGAATTGTCCTTTTGTCCACAAATAAATGGCGGGTATACTATTTTACTCGTAGTAAGTCCTACGTAACACTATCTTATAATAACATTATGATAATACCATATTACGTTGTTTCCTAAAAAAGATTACTTTATAAGTATAAAGGGTCACTCTATAAGAAAAAAAGAGTTATTATATACGATTTTTTCATGATATACCTACGACAATTTTTTTTATTAACTATATAACCCGACTTTTCAAAATTCAATATATACCTTTTAGTTAGTAAAAATACATACATATAATGCCTTTTATGACTAACAGTGGTTAACACTCGCCTTGACAAAGCCAAATCGTCCAATTGCATAGAAAGAAGATCAGATGTGACGAGAACTCATCCAATGCGGTTTTGTTTTCTCAGTTAGACAATATGTCGTTCTCAGCAGTAGTTAATTAATCATACCCTTGAATATTGTTACATAATTAAGTTAAATACTTTTGAAGAAAGGTCACCAGAGTTTTGAGTGTCCATAAAAGAGGGACAATCAGAAAAGCCATGATAATCAGGGAAAAGTGGTCATCAGGAAAAGTATGGATGCCACGAGAGATCATTAATGAGTGTCATGGGAGACGATTGTCCCCAACATAAAGTGGCATAACAAAATTTGAGTGTCATGGGAGACGATTGTCCCCCAAGAGAAGGTGACCGCCATATATCATAAGGGAACGTGTACGACCAACATAATAGAAATACTGCAAGATCCGTCTTTCACTTTGATTTATCATGTTTCATGAATTTTAAGTATATTTCATAATAAAATTTGGGTTGGGAGTGGTGCGAGCTCGACTAGTTGGTTTCCACCTGTCGTGGGTTGTTTGAAAGTTAATTTTGATGCACATGTGAGTGGTAATGGGGAGGTTGGTATGGGTGTTGTTATGCGGAATAGTGATGGCAAAGTGGTGTTCTTAGCTACTAATCGTGTCGCGGCAAAATGTGAGGTGATGTTGGCTGAAGCTATGGTTGTTAGATATGTTGTGGAGGTGTATGCTCGATTCGGTTATGATAATTTGGTTTTTGAAGGTGACGCAAGCACGATTGTCAATACAATGAAGAACAAAGTTGTTGGTGTGGCCCCTATTTTTCGAGTCTATGATGATATTTCTAGTGTAGTTGGGAACTTTGCTTGTTTTTCTTTTTCTCATGTTAAACGAGCGGGTAATGTTGTTGCCCACCTGTTAGCTCGTGTGGAGTGTCCTAGTAACATGGAGATTGTATGGTTTGGTTTCTTTCCCCTAAGTATCACTACTTTGGTGGACATTGATTTAATATAAGTTCCCTAGCTTTTCCACTAAAAATAACATCTACAACCGATCTGACTTAGTTTATTTTTATTAAAGACTTGATTTCATTTTATTTCAATAATTTAAAGGAGTAATTAAGTTTTATGATAACCTTAAATATAAACTTTAAACAATTTTTTTTTGATAAGTAAACTTTAAGCAATTTAATTAGCTTATTAATGTTAATCAAGTTTAACTTTTAAGGATATTACAAAAAGATTCACATTTAGTCATTAATTCCTATTAACCATTAAACAATACTATTAAGCATTAACCTTTTAATAAACTTATCTCTATTATATAAAGGAAGGGGGGCAATGGTGTCCTCTTTTGAAATGCCTATTTTGCCCCCCTTCCCTTTCTAAATTATAAAAGGAATGTCAAAATCAAAATCGACACTCAAGAAAAACTACCGAAAATTAATTTACAACACTCACTCACAAATCACTTAAAAGAAGAAACTTTACAAATCACTCATACAATTGACAAAATCACGTAATAAAAATTACGCAAGTCACTCAAATAATCAGGAAACTTTATTAAAACTTAAAATTAATATACAAACTAAAACTAATAACCTAGAACGTCAATGCATACAAAAACATTTACAAAAATTTACTTACAAATCAGTACTGTACTTAATTAAAAAAATCAACTAAAAAATTATAATATTAGAAATCATAAATAAATTCAATAAAATTTCTATTATGTTTATAGAATTTAACTTTGAAAAGTAAAAATAAAAACTAAAAGAATGGTGAGAGACTGAAGTGACATAAACTAAACCAATTAAATTTTGCATCTAAAAACAATTATACTTCGCATGTTTAATGTTCAAATTTTGACTTTTATGCCGAAGAAAATCGAGTTTTTGTTTCGAAAAAAATTCAAGCACGCATCGCGTGCAAAAAATTCTAGTTTGATATGTTATGTCACTGGAGTTGTTGCCCTACCGCCATTGATGCTACTAAGCATAAAGAAGATTTGCAAATACCGACATTTTGTGTATATTTTTAAAAATTGAAGGATATATGGTGAATATTGAGAAGTTGGAGGGTATATGATGAAAAAAATTATCGGAGATATATGGTGAAAAAACCACTTAATATAAACGGATCACTTTATATCTTAAATTGAACACCTTTATCTTAAGACTAATTCTACTATAATTGAATCCTTTTAGGGAATAAGTTATCATCATCTCACCATAAATAATTAGTAAACCGGTCTTATACTACTATGAGCTAAGAATCAAAATCTAAATTTCTTTACTTCTATGTAGAGGTGGCATGGATCGCGCTAGCACGCGGGTCGGCACGGTGTGGGCCTGGGCCGGCCTTAGCCCGCTCAAGGCCCGACCAGGCCCGCCGCCCACTATATGGGTCGTGGACCTACCACGGTCAAGAAATTTTATTTTTGGCCCATCCCACCGTTAGCCCGCCTATATGGCCCGTGGGCCGGCCCACGGACTGAATGTCCCTTTTCTTTGTTTTTTAGTCTAAATTCCAAAAAAAAAAACATAAAGTGCAGGTCAGGCACGGGCCGGGCCGTGGACAAAATCTGAAAATTTCAGGCTTGGCACGACCCGACATTCATGGACTCGAGCCCAACCCGTTGGTGCCAAAGCCCACAGGCCAAGCCGTGAAAAGGCCTGACCCGTATCCAGGTTTACTTCTACGTTATCTATGAAAAAGTTAATAGTGATCTTAGAGCTTGTTTGGTTAACATTCAAATGCATGTGAAATTAAAATTTCTAGGAAGTAAATATATGTGTTGTTTGATTGGTAAAAACATGGGAAACAGAACTCTCTAGGAAGTTCTATTTCCTAAAAAATGGAGGAAATACTTATTTAGGTCCGCCTAAGTAAGTGGAAATTCTCATGGGAAATAAAATTTCCCATGTTCAACGAAACAAAAAAATGTACTTCATAGAAAAAAAAAATTCATATGCAATGCAAATTCATAAAAAGTTATACTTCCCAATTTCAACCAAACAAGCCCAACCAAACAATCCCATTTAAAGATGGAGGGGGTGTTAAACAAATCCCTAAACCATAAACATACTCCAAACATTGTCAGGGTTTTGACAAGCAGGACCTTTGTTTTTTCCTGACAGAAAACGTTTAATTTCAGTGGATGATATGATGAGACAGAATACTCATTTTTTCCTCTGACAGAAAACATTTTATGGCCCAAGATGAATCACAAATGACAAAAACGAGAGAGGTTACGGACTTACGGGGCTAACCCAACTTTGGCGACTTGTACGAAAGTTGCCTTCAATTATAAATGACAACTCACGCAGCTAATAAAGTCTTTGGGGGCCAAACCCCAAATTATGATGACGGCATAATCAGGCAAACACAAACTTAATTTCTAGTTGAAAAATAGCCCCGAACAAAAGATTATCTCGGACCTACACCGCCTTTTCTAGGATCCTTTTTTTTTCTCTAAAGCATCACCAGCACACGAATTGCAAAAATCTTTTTACATGATTTGTGGCTAACTCTTTTAGATTTAATTGGTACTTGTCTTACCGCCAAATCGTCTGATCCAACGACTTTGTCAAAGTCATAAGGTTAATACATGCAGGCTAGGCCGGGTTAGACGAAGCCACAACCAACCAGCAAGGTGACCAAGCTACCTAGGCAGAAAAGTGACCAGAAGTGAGCAAGTTGGCTGAAAAACAGACCTATTGTGACACTGCCCTTTCAATTCAGTCATCAAACAGATAGCATATCAGCCATAGCATATGATGAAGAGGAAATGACGAATGAGATAATTTCAGCTGTATTCCCAATCATAATTATTCAATGGAGTCCACACGAGCATATGTTCATTTACAATAACACTTGAAGTAAATAAGTTCTTGTGTGAAGGACCCAATCATGACAGCATTCCACACAGTATTAACACCATTCCTAAAATGCACCCCTTCCCATGGCTTTATGCTCCATTAAAAACTGGATTTTCAAAACTCGGTACATGGCTAAAGACGTACATTTACTCCTCTTTTTTCTCTGCATCAGTAAGAGATGTTTCTGCAGTCTCTGCTATTGGCTTCTCTAAGGGGCTGTCTTCTGGCTTTTCTGATGGTGGGTGTTCTTCCTGCTTTGGAGCCTCTCTGTCAGTAGCTTCAACGGTTTCGTTAGGAGAGGACTCATCAGTTGCTGGAACATCCTTTGTCTTAAGAGTTCCAACCTTCACATATTTACTCATGAACTTGTATTCCCAATCCTGTAATGCCTCGAGCTCGAAAGGACCAAGGCCAGAGATATCCCCCGTCAAATCGTTATCTTCAAAGGACATCTTTGCTAGAGCTCTGCTGGCATCCTTGCCAGCAAACAATGCATAGGGTCCACCTGGACCATAGAACATCCTGAAACAGACATGGCAGTGGTTCCAAATGTTAGCAAACTTTTGAGTTGGTTCCATAAGTTTCTGGAACTACACAAACATTGATAGTTGCATAAACATGTTTTATGAAGAGGAAGCTAGTATTCGGTAAGTATAAAATAGGAGGTCTCACAGGTGAATCACAATGAAGTCAGGCTAAAGTTACCTAGAGAACATGAAGGTATCTGTCCAGTAAAGTGGAATTGGAATAACTTGAAAAAACATTCGGAAACAGTCACCAGCAAATTGTTTATAAAACCACAAACAGCTAGACAAAACAAGCAAATTCCAAAAGCAAAGCAGCAGGAAGATCTAAAAGTAGCACTATGTCGTGCAATTTGTCATTGATTAAGGTGTAAAATCATAGAATTGGTAAACTCTGATACATGAGATACAAGAAAATCATGTCTTCCTTTAAAGGTCAGGCATCCAAAATATATAAGTTCAGTTCAGAAACAAAATGACGCATGGAAATGAAAGCTCCCTTTCTGCATTTAGGAAAATTGCACCAGCCTACCTTCAGCTGGAGGAAAAGGGTTAATATTCTCGGCCTAGAATACAAATGACTATCAGGAAGCTGAACAAACTTCAAACTTCCCATACACCAATATTTGTCCAATGATGAGTACACAAGGCAACAGATCCCTCATGACCACTCTAAGAGTATGTACAATGGGGCTCTCCAACTAGCTCTCCAACTAGCTCTCCAAGGAGAGAGAAAATGGAGAGCCACCTCTTACCTAACAATGGGGCTCTTGGGTGTGTCTTGGGTGTCTCTCCATGGAGACACTTTGCCAAAGGGCTCTTGGGGGAGATACCATTTGGGTTGATGGAGAGATGGCTCTCCAATATGTGGGACCCACTTTTTATTGTAATTACTTCAATTCTTTTTTCTTCATGCAACCATTTAATGATCTTTTCTATAAAAATTAAAAAAAGATGGTAATAATTATTATGCCAACAAGTATAATTTTCCTTTATCTATAAAATGAGCCTAATATTGGATATTTAAAAATTAGTTTTTCATGTTGTAGGTTAATTCTTCATTCCATGCCAAATTTATGAAAATTAAATATTAGCACTCATAATTATATTGTTTTTTAAAAATTCTACTTTGCTTAAATTATGAAAAAGATTAATTTGTAATTATATTTAATTTATATGAATAACATAGGCTATGTTCAGTCTACCTTATTTTTGCTTATTTCAGATCTAATCAGATCAGAAAAAATAAGTTCAGATCAGATCAGTTCAGATCATGTTTATATTTAAAAATCATTATATCTTTCATTACATATTAGTAAAAATTATAATAATTGAATATTAATAAAGTACTCATTGAGACGAATCAAACAAGATCCCACATGACTATATTTTTTTCTTATGTATTGAGAAAAATCTAAAAGATAAGATCTTGTAATCAGATCAGTTCAGATCAGATCAGATCAGAAAAAATAAGTTCAGATCAGATCAGATAAGTTCAGATCAGAAAATTTCAGGTGAACTAAATATAGCCTTAATTTATATAACTTTGATCATAATATGAAATGAGGTTCATTTATTGACATGGGGACCACAAAATAATGAAAAGTTGAATGGAGAACTCTTTAAAAGGTTTTATTGTTGTTGGGTGTTTTTAGACATGGCTCTTGAGAGTAGCTTGAAGAGAGAGAATAGGAGAGAGAGTGTGGAGAGCTAGTTGGAGAGACACCAACCACTGTACATGCTCTAACTTGCAAAACCACTTCCAGTAACAATCAAACCGGTTAAGGACACAACATAGATGCCAATTGCAACTAACATGATTGCAATATGATGTTTATAAGTTCAGCGAACACAAATATTATAATGGAACATGAAACAACATTGGCGCCACTGATGGGACAGGGGAGGTTAAAACTATACAGCTTACCCCTGCCAGGCAAAGAAAGAAGACTATATTAGGATCACCGCAAAGATCACAATAAGAGAAACTGCATATGCAACAGCATGATCCAGCACTATAACATATAACGTTGTCTTTGTTGCAGCTCTAGAAGAAACATATTACTCAACTCAGTGCACTTGTGTTGTACATGGGTAAGTGTTCAAGTGTTTGACTCACCTATTCTACTAAGATATTTCATGATTTTGACCCATAAATGAATTGTCAAAGTGTAGATATCCATGTCGGAATGTTGAGGATCCGACACGGGTACTTGAGCCAAAATGAAGGATCCAAGTGATAACATGTATGAGAGTTTAGAGCGATAAAAATTCGCAGCTCATAAAAATCAAATGACAGATAGCAGATCAATCAGAAGCCGAAAACATCATAGCATGATAAAACACTTTTCAATGGTGTGAATGTTCCGCGGCAGGATCAAACACTATTTCTTTCCCTCTTGCTCCTGGAATAATGTTCAAATGCTATTCTGATTCCCAATTCTTTTATACAACCATGTGATACTGATATATCAACAACAGCAAAAATAATAATAGTAATAATAAGTATATCAACAATAGAAATCAGATGAAGGCTAAGAAAAACACAAGGAAAAGCACACTTTACAAAAAGTCATGTTACACTCCCCAGTCCTCAGATGGAGAACCCCTAATTATCCCTTTACCCAAAATCCAAAAAGGTGCAGCTTTACACCATTTAAGCACAAATTAACTCCATACACTGATTCAACCAATACAAAGTAACACAATTTACACACACCTAAACCCTAACTCATCCCAATTAGCATCAAAAGGTAATCCACCCCCAAAAAATTCAATTAACCCAACAAATCTTCAAAGTTCAAAACTTTAATTAGTCATAAGATCACCTTCAATCAAACCCTAAAATCTTCCAACAGTAAAATTTGACCCAATACAGTAAATATTAAAACCCAGAAAATAAAAATAAAATCCAAAAGAAAAGACATAAAATTGAACAAAACCTGCTCTGAGAAACATCATAGATCTGACCCTTGATAGCCATAAGCAAGGGTTTCTTGGGATCAGAACCATCATAGTTTTTCAATTCATCCTCAGTAATTTCACCCAACTGAACTGGAGGAGGCAACGGCTCAATTTCTTCCATAGACCTAGGATGTTGATGATTCTGAGAAGGAGATGATCCAAACAACCCAGAAACCATATGGTAGAAAGCTAAACTTAGAGCAATTACAGTGAAGAACGTTGCAGGAGAAAGACCTGTATATGCTGTTATGGCTTCCTTAAATGTTTCCCATAGTTCTAAAGCCATTTTTTTGTTGATGAAATTTCTCTTGTTGAGAATGAAAGGGTCTTTGAAAGCTCTGTGTTTCTAGTTCAGCAATTCAACTTATGGAAGTGATGAGAGAGAGAGATAAATATCGGGAGTTGGTAGGAGTGATGAATGTTGAATTGTTGATGTATTGGGGAGAAAAAAGGTAGATACATTTTTGGTACTTGGGCTTGATTTCGCAGTATTCTATGTTCTTTTTGTGCAGAAAGTGCTACTAGCCTATTACTAGTATGAATTTCTTTTTCTTGATTTTGTGTCCCTAGTAGCCCGTCTTTGACTTGCACCCTAGCCCAACAAGATTGAGAGTTTTCTTTTACAAGTACACCAACTCAATGGTTTGAGATGGCAATAAAGCTTGTTACTTTTGACTTCATTTTAGTCCAGTTCAATTCATTTTAGTTTTGGACGTATTATGTTCACATCTTTTTATGTTTTTATTTGAAAAAATGAGTAACCTCTAATAAGTTTAGATCAGTAAAAATAAGTAAGTTTTAATAAGTTCAAATTAGTAAAAATAAAATATAACACTTTATAAAATAAGTTTATATAAGGAACATAAGGTCTAAAGTTTAATAAAGTTCAAATAAACAAAAAAAATTCTCTAAAAATTCCAGTTCAATTTATTTCAGTTGAATTCAATTCAGTCCAACAAAAAATGGCTTAAAGCAGGATGGTCTAAAACATGGTACGACCTTGCATAATTTTGGAATGCATGGCTCTGATACCATGTCAAAGGACCAACTCAGCCAAAAGCTTAAAGGGTTCTTACGTGACAAAAAGGTTACGGGTTCGAATCTCATCCACCCCTCCTTTCTCAGTGGAATATTTAACGCCAGGTATGAGGGAGGCATGTGCTGCATCCACACTTCAAGACCAAAGGGCTCTTGCGTGAGGGGGCGTGATAGAGTATAGATCTATTCCTGAGGCCTCAACCATAAGCTTAAGCTTTTGGCTGAGTTGGTCCTCTGACATGGTATCAGAGCCAGCGTGACAAAAAAAGGTACGGGTTCGAATCTCATCCACCCCTCCTTTCTCAGTGGAATATTTAACGCCAAGTATGAGGGAGGCATGTGCTGCATCCACACTTCAAGCCCAAAGGGCTCTTGCGTGAGGGGGCATGATAGAGTATAGATCTATTCCTGGGGTCTCAACCATAAGCTTAAGCTTTTGGTTGAGTTGGTCCTCTGTGAGGCCCCAGGAATAGATCTATACTCTATCAGAAGCCTTAAAAGGCACTTGGTTTGATCAATCTTAAAATGTAGACTAATGCTTAAAGCTAGTCTTCTAGCACGTAACATGTTGTGGTAGAATTAATATCATTTGATGTAAATACAAAAGTATGTAATTAAAAATATATTTACTTATTATTGTTTATTACTTAACGTGTACATGAAATATATGTATATATTATATATATACTTCATTTAACTTTTATCGGTTGTAATGTTTTGACTTTTATAATATATATGTTTATTAACTTTGTCTAGGAAGGTCTGGCTCATATAGTACAAAATTTTTGTTTTCAAAAATAATTTTAATTGAAGTTTTCTTTTTTTCTTCTTCTAATAATGAATTAAAAATGAATAGTGTCAAAATTAAAGTATAGCCGTTATTTAAAAATGAGGACATTATTAAAAAGATTATTGAACTTATCTCAATGTATATTTACAATATACAAACCTTTCAATAATACACTATTAGGTCATCAAAACTCTTAAAAGTCAAAGTTGATAAAATATTAGAATTTTAGTATAAACTAAAACAAAAGCCATTAAAGTTTTCTTTTACATGTGAAACTTCCCTCCTAAATTTGTCCTTTTGAAATCCCTCATGAATGAATCAACCATTAATAAATGAGTACATAAAAAATGTAAATAAGGGGGTTTAATAAGTTGCTTTTTTAATTATTATTTTGGTCTTGGTGATTCCCCGAATTAGTAGTTATAATTATCAAACACTAGTCTTATGTGCACGTTGTATGTTCGTAGAATGTAACTGATGTTATGCATATTTTCTAGGGATCGATAGATCTTTTTTCCCAATCGGAGGACTATAGTTTGTATTTTTTTTTAAGTAGGAGGTATATTAGTAAAAAAGGTGGACATCAAAATTCTCAATAGTTCTCATATATAATAGAGATATTATTATTTATAAATTCTTTTTGATTGATTTTATTAGCTTTTTGTAATTGTTTGTCTTGTGATAAATTAAAAAATGGACATTATGACAAGATAAGTTGTTTAGGGAGTTGGAGATAAAAAAAGTAACAATTTTAACAGAATTGGGGTAAGGAGAATGTTATTACCTAATAGCTTAAGTATTAGAGATCAAAAAACTTGTCTCTGTCTTTATACTTACATGTAATTGTAAAACTTAATTTTGTTTTACTTTCAAATATTAAACATTGAAATTACATTGGATTGATGGTTAAACTCATTTCATTTTAAAGGTCATGTGTTTGATTACTAGTAGCTACACATTGTTTATATTTTTGTTGAAATCATAAACATATGTATTAGAAGCTACACATTTTAAAGGTCATGTGTTTGATTACTAGTAGCTACACATTGTTTATATTTTTGTTGAAATCATAAACATATGTATTAGAAGCTTGATAATAGTGTCACGTAGCACCGTTTCTTTAATGGAAACGCCTTTTTATATATTTGTATGGATATAAATAGAAGTTTCCATTTTTCTATCAATGCATTAAAATGGCGATGATGGCTCGAGAATTATCTAGTAAAAAAAAACTCAAATAGACTTGATCCACATCAATTTTAGTGGACCTAATGTGATACCACATGTAATTATTGGTGGAAAATAGTGTCTATGAAAAAGAGCACTAACTTAGAAAATAACAAATATAAAATAGGAGTAATTGTGGGTTGTGTAGAATGACTATGTAAAAATATGTTACTACTTTAAAATGGGTAAATTATACGTTAATATAAAAAAATGATCATTGTATTATAAAATAGCATGTATTAAGGTGAGTAATTATAAATTGAAAATGGTCATTATAGGAAAAACAGAGGATAACTATACTTGAAAGGCTGGACAAGATTTCTAGTCTACACTAATATTAAAATGGGCCAAATTCACGCAAGTCGTTAGTACTATCCACCATGATAAACAATTTGCTAGAATCTCAAGTCCAAAATTCAGATAGCATGTCATCCTCATTTGAAAGAAACTAAACTAAACTTCGTCTTACTCATGCTGACCTTCTTTTCGCTCTTACCATAGAAGGAGGGTGTTTCGGTATCGAAAACGGTGTCGGACGCCTTGAGATGTGTCCGACAAGAGATGGATGTCCGTGAGGGATCTGCAACAATGACAAACGTGAGCTACCCTCGGGGGTGTTTCGAGGAAACCCCCTCCGACGCTCAAGTCAGCTAAATGCTTAAGAGAATTCTAGAGAGAGAGAGAGCTTAGAGAGAGAGAGAGATAGGCTATTTTTAGTATGAGAGAATGTACCTGCAGGAATAGTACTGGATGGTTATTTATAGGCGTACTATTCACCTGACAGGGCGTGTAATCTTATGACACTTGTACTGTTGTGATTAATCTGTCAGAGGGAAGATTCCCGTTGCTTTGTCGTTTCCTGTGACCGCGACGGCAGTCTCGGCCCAAAGGTTGAAAATGAGGTCTCCCCTTTTGTAAGCCCACGTCATCTTGGTTTGCTCCCGGCCATCAGTTACTGTCCGCTAGCAAACTTGGGTAACACCCATACAGAGGGGATGTTGGTGAGTTATTCTCTTCAACTTTGCGGCCGCCTACGATGCAGTAAGGCACTACCTGTTGTGCCAGCATGTAGATAGCCACTCTCTTCTCAAGGGACCGTACGTGATACTTTTGCTTCTTGATACCAACCTTTCCTCGAAAAGCATCTCCTAGTTGGTTCGATAAGATCATGGAAGATCAATTATTTACTTTACATCATAAGAGTTATAATCACAGCGCAACAAACAAACAAACAAAAAATTCCCTAATCCCTACTTACTATTTTGTAATCTATACTAATATATTAAAAGACGTTCCTAAACAAGGAATTGTGCCACGTGACACTATATTGTATAGCTCATTCCCATGACATCAAGTCAGTATATTAAGTCTTAACCACTAAACCAAATAATGTTTGGTGTTATAATTTTAAGGTAAAATATTAATAAATGAAACATAATTACTTGGGACATAACTGTAATCTCCACAATTTTATGAATTTCATAAATATATTCTAATGTATATTTATATATATTTTAGTATTGAAATAATTTATTTCTTCGAATGTTGACTGTTAAAAGTCAAAATGATTATTTAATGATTTTAAGTAATTAAATATTCTATTTAGTCATACTTTGAAAAAAGTTACTTTATAATTAAACTAGTGGAGATGAAGTAAAATGATTTTAATATTGGGTTAGAAGAGCCCAAACCATATAGTTTTTCCCATGAACATTATCATTAAACTAACCCACCAAAGCCCAACTCATTATCGGACCTCTAATGGAGGAACCTATAAATATCCTTTATTACACAATTTTCCACACATTAAACACATTTTATTTTCTCTCTCTTTCTCCCCCAAAATTACGGCCTTCTCTCTTCTTTTTCTTCTTTCTCTCTTTTCTCCTTCCTCCACCCGGTTTTCTTCTCTCTCTCTCGGACCACGCCGTCGTCGCTGCCAGCCATTCCTCCTCCCTCTTCTCGGTAGTCGTGCCTTTTTTTCCCTCTCTCATTGGTTATTTCTTCCTTTTCAAGTTTTATTTAATGCAAAGTTTATATTTTTAAGAATTCTTTTAATATTTTTATGATTATAAGTCATAGTTTGATGATTTAAATATAAACGTAATTTATATAATAAAATAATTTAATTTCAGATTTATTTATTATGTCTAAATTAAAATTTTAAGTATCAAAGCATGTATTTTTAGGGTTTTATGAGTTGGAACTTAAAATCATAGTAGTATATTATAGTTTATGAAATTGAGTATTCTTATAATTTTATAAATTGATGGAAATTTTATAAGTATGTTTATGATGGAGTTTTTATGATCAAAGTATGAGTTTTTAAGGATTTTTTTAACAACTAATCTAGTAGTACTATACTATGAGGCTTTAATAATTAAGTTTTAAGTATGGAAAATGTTTTAAAACACTTTTCAAGAGGGGTTAAAGTTTTTTAATATTGATGGAAATTTTTAGAGTATTGATTTGTGGTTATGTTGCTTATCATTAGGCCGAGAATTCTCTTTAGGCGACTTTTAAGCTTGTTAATGTGGTCTCGAACTTTGTCTATACAAAGTAAGGGTGCGTTCTATTCAACTTATTGGCCCTGAACTTATTAGACCTTATCTGAACTGAACTTATTGAACCTGAACTGAACTTTTTGGAACTTATTAAACCTGGTTGGACCTTATTCAACTTATTGGACCTGATTGAACCTGATTGGAACTTATTGGACCTTATTGACCTTATTGAAACTTATTAGACCTTATTGGCCCTAATTGAAACTTATTAGACCTTATTGGACCTGATTGAAACTTATTAGACCTTGTTGGACCTGATTGAAACTTATTTGACCTTATTAGACAAAAACATTGATCATGAATAACATAAATATTACCAATAACGTAAATACTACCCCTCAAAATTTTTTATGGAGTAATAATTATTATAATTCGTCCTTTAAAAAATAATGATTATTAATTATCTCTTATGATAATTAATTTAACAAAAAGATTAACTATTTATATATTTGCCTATACATAACTTTCACCACTTATATATCTAATAGTCTTGTTTTGATTTTATAAAACACTAGTAGAAAATCAAAAGTTTTGTGACCTTATTATGTTTATTGAACATTGACTATTTGGACGTTATTGGACCTTATTAGACCTGATTGGAACTTACTGGACCTTATTAGACCTGATTGGATCTTATTGCACCTGATTGGAACTTATTGGACCTTATTGCACCTGATTGGAACTTATTGCACCTGATTGGAACTTATTGGACCTTATAAGACCTTATTGGAACTTATTGCCCTTATTAGACCTTATTGCAACTTATCTGAACTTATTGGACCTGAAACTTAATTTTTTAAGTTGAACAGAACGCACCCTAAGTACATACCTATGTGTTGGTTGAATTAGTATCATGTTCTAAGGATGAGATTATTTAGTATCATGTATAGGTTGATATTTATAGTTCATATGTGATTTATATTCAATTGCATTTGCAAGTTTTATGCGTTGTTTGAAGCATGTTGATTATGATGATTATATTATATTTGTATGGATGATTGATGCAAATATATGGGATTTGAGAACTTTGTGTTATTAATTCACATGAGGCATTAATAATTATGTTGGTATTGTATCATGGATTGGATCATGTTGTTCCCTACCGATGGTCTTATTTGGTAAGTTGGTTATTCACCTATGAAAGGTTGGTTTGTTGTTGACTTGGTTCAACAAATAAAATAAAGGTTATGGATTTAATATTGGAATTAATCTTTGGTTGTTAAGTTGATGATCACCCTATCTAATCATAAGATAAAATTGGAAGTTTGTGTATCTTTGATAATTATATTACTTGTCCTACTTGTGAGTCATAACAAGTAGAGGTGGTTATTGGACAGGGTAGTCCAATGGTTAAAGGGTTAGGGTCAATTTTATAGGGCTTTTATTGGACAGGGCCATTATAGGGTCAACAAAGAAACCCAATAATTTTAAAAAATAAAATAAGTTTTGTAAAAATAATTAGATATTCGGATTCGCATTCATTTATACTTACTTTTGGCTCTTTTTGTTCCTTGTTTTTCTTGCTCGTTTACCAACCCGTCCATTATCGGCCCGCTATAAGCCCTCTACCCATTTGGCCCGACCCGCTACGACCCTTTATGAGTCGACCCTATTATGACCCGACCCGCTTCCGACTCGCACTGACCCTGACCCGACCCATCCAATAATCAGGTGTAATAACAAGTAAATAAATTATTAATCACGTAAGCGGAAAGTGAATAGCAAGAGCTTTAGACTTGTGAACGTCTGAAATGTTGGACTAGTATGAGTTGGAGTACATAGTAGTAGCCCATGACTTTTCTTGGGATCAGATTGATCACTGTGTCCTATTTTTATTGAAAAGATTTCTCAATATCGTAGGTCAGGGGAGTATGGAGTCGCGTCCGTAGTTCGTCTTATAGATTGAAGAATGGTTTGGTTTGGACAACTTTTTCACCAGGTACCCATGAGGTTTCACAATATTCACCTGGTACCCTCGCGTTTTCAACAATTCACCTGGTGTCCCTGAGGTTTTGAAAAATACTTAGAATACCCTTAATGACTAACGGTTGTCAACTTCGTTAGTCATTAAGGTTAAATCAGTCAAATTAACCTCTAACTAACCTAATTGACACTAATTAATCTTAATTAGCTCTAATTAAACTTAATTAATACTTAAAAAACCTAATTAACCTATCTCTCTCCCTAACCCCTAACCCCACCACCTGACCCCACCTTACCCGAACCACCCAAAACCACCACCTGACCACCTGACCCTAACCACCCAAACCCCACCACTCTTAACCTTCCCACCACCCCTGACCCTCCCCGCCGCAGCCCCTCCCTCACTTCCACCCCTCGCGGAACGCCTTCCCCCACCCCCACCCCTCGCACAGCGGTTCTCCCACCTCCCATCGAATTCCGCGGTCCCCTCCCCCCACCTCCCGTCGAGTTTCACGTTCCCCTCTAATTCCCATTTCATTACCTCGTTGCTGCAACACCCCCTCTTTTCTGACCTCCAACTATGGTAAATTCGATGGCTTTCTCTCTCTCCTCTTCTTCTTCTCCTCAACTCAGCCCTAAAATTTCACAAAAATACCGCTTAACTCAGCCCCAATGTCCTATGCTTCAAACTGACATCGGTGGGGTTGGGGGAATCTTTGCGCTCCTCCCCACCTAGTCGATTTTTCGCGCAGCCATCCACCTGAATTCGACAATAGTAACCCTGAGTCAGGGGAAATCGCAAGGAAATTGACTCAGGGGGTGGGGTGGGGGAATCGTTGCGTGAGGGCTTGGGTTGGGGAGGGGCTGCGGTGGGGAGGGACAGGGGTGGTGGGAGGGTTAGGGGTTAGGGTTAGAGATTAAGGTTAACTAAGTTTTTTAGGGTTATATTTGACAGAAAGTTAACGGTAGGGTCACGTCAGGTATTTTTCCAAATCACCGGGGTACTTGGTGAATTTTGGAAAACGCGAGGGTACCAGGTGAATATTAAGAAACCTCAGGGGTACATGGTGAAAAACCCGATTAATTAACTCAGTAAAAGTAGTCTGCTATGTTATTATATTATTATTTATCCCTGTTAATGTTTATTAGTATCATGTCAGATTTCATATATTTTTTACTATGTAGTACTCAGCTTTACTGATTACGTGCTTTGTGTGTATGTGTTGATCATGTCTATGCCTTATTGATCCTATGATGACCCAATTGGTTAGCATTCTCTCAGGAGCAATAGAGCATCGTCGTTCACAGGTTTGAAGATGATGCATCATTGGTTCGATAATTTGGAGAGTTTGCGTTGATTTTACATTTATTAGTTGACTTTAATTTTGAATTATGTTGGTTTGACTTTTAGAGTTGACTAAGTGTTATTTTCAAAGTTATTTTTTTTATTATTTACGCTGCAAAATTCTGAATAAGCCGATACATACATTATCATACGGGCGATAATAGTTTGATGATTCTTTAAGTTTTATATTTAAAAAATATTTTGAAAAATATATCGATGTGTTAAAATAGCCAAACCTAAAAACTAGTCTATACAAACATATTAAAAGGCGTGCGAAAGAAAGTCTATGTGCCACGTGAGTCGCGACGCTCTCCCTAGGGAGTTTTAATTCATATAATCCATGTACAACAATTTTTTTTTAGAAATTGCGTAGTATAGAATTTGATCCCGAGACCTCAAGTACATGTACTAAAGTCTTAACCACTAGACTAAGTTGTATCTAGTGTTATTATCATAAAGTGTTATATTAATAAATGAAATTTTTTCTTACCTGGGGGCATAGCCCGAGCCTAATAACTCGTTTAAGTTTAAATGATGTTGAGCAAATCCATTGGGCCCATATTAAATTCTTCAGGTTTAGAATGTATGCTTTTATTCAATGTCAAAAAAAAAAAGAAATCCATTGGTCCCCAAAACTTGGATTCTTCGGCCTTATTAGACCTTAAAAATTAGGATTTTTGGTTAAAACACCCTTATGTTTGGTGATTTTTAAAACAATCCCCCTTTTGTTTTGTTTTTTGAAATGAACCCCCAAACGGTTTATAAAATTTTTGGTTGCACCCCCAAAATCTAACTTCCGTCAAATCCAGACGTTTGTGGGCCCACCTATGCTATTATATAATAACCACTTCATCCCCAAATCAGGATATTCCTTGTCTCACAACGGTCATTTTCCGACGCCCTCAAATTGAAGTTGCTAATCCAAAATTTCGAATGAAAAATTGCAATTCCACTCTCAATTGACAATTTCTGACATCCTTCAAATCAAATAAGTGTTACATTCATTTCTAGGCATTAAATTTTGGGTAATTTTGCGATTATAGGGTTTGTTTGCTTATTTTAATTTGGGTTAATTTTTCAATTAGGGTTAATTTGGGTTAATTTGAGAGGCGTTTCTATGCCTGCAAATTCTCAGATGTTCATACTGGAAGAGAAGGGGTGTGGATTCTTTGGATGGGTTGACAAGAATCAAGAGGAGTGGCAGAAGGTAGTCATTAATGAACTGGTGCTGAAGAAGAGGTTGTTGACACATGAAGTAACGTTTTTGAAGAGTGAAATCGCAAAGATTCAAGACACTAAGCCAAAGGTGGAAAATTTGGTGGTGTTGACCAAAAAATCAGGAGCATAAAAAAGGCAAAGCGCACCAAAAAATTGTGGATTTATCGCTGGATTTCACCCAAAACACAGTGAATTACCTATTTTGGGCACCATGCTCTTGTTTTACCGTCCATAAAAGTTTCCCCTTTTCTGTCATTACAGAATTCTCCATGATGACAAGAGAGAGATAGAGAGCTGGATGAGAGAGACTGAAAGAGAAGATGAAAAGGTGTAGATGATGACAAGAGAGAGATGTTGAATTTCTGACTGAAGCAAGTAAGAGAGATGAAATCAGAAACGAAGGAATTGAATTGAATGAGAGGTTAGTTGAAGGGTTTTATTACCCAAGGATAAAAATGTCATTTCACGCAACATTTAGGAGGAAAAATGAAAAAAAGGCCCCCACAAACGTCTAAATTTGACGGAAAGTTAGGTTTTGAGGGTGCAACCAAATTTTTTATAAAACGTTTGGGGTTCATTTCAAAAAAAAAAAAACAAAAGGGGAATTGTTTCAAAAATCACCAAACATAAGAGTGTTTTAACCAAAAAAAATCCAAAAAATTAAAATAAACCTTATAAGGAAGTCAACAAAAAGACTCACACGCTGACCCACTCTCCGAAACCGCGTCAAATTTAATACCGTTGTATACCGCCTCATCATAACCGACATACTTACCGCTATTATAAATAATCTCCTCCCCCCTCCTCCTCAGTCCTCACTGTTTTTTATGCCCTAATTTTATAGGTACGCCTTCTTTCTGTCGTAATTAATTTCATCTCGATTTCTGAATTTCCGATTTGCGTTCTTGCATCGCTCCTTCAATTTACGTTTTCGATTGATGGTTATATTTTATTCTCGCATGATTTGTGATTGGAAAATCGGCAAGTTTTCTCAAGTAGTTTCAAGTGAATTTTGTTTTTCATGGTTCGAAATTCTGCGGATTTCTCTTCGATTTGCTGATGATCAAGTTTCTTTTTCCTCTTTATGAAATTCTGCGGATTTCTCTTCGATTTGCTGATGATCAAGTTTTTTTTCCTCTTTTTGGAGAGTTTGGCGTATGTTCGTAATTCGTTTTATGATGTTGCAGTAATTTGATAATGTCATCGATTTATCTTTTGTTCTACGCGATTCTGGAAAATCATAAATTCGATTAAGAATGGTAGTTGTTTTTGTTTGCCACGGGAAATCATTATAACACAATATGACTCTTGGATAGTAATAAATCATTATTTGGATGATTGTGGTCGATAATGGTGATTTGTTACTATTTGATACTCATATCGTGTTACGGTGTAGGTTGTTATTTTTCTATTAGCGTTCGTATTTATTAAACTAAGCTGTTTTGTGTTGTGCAGTGTTGGATATATATTTACTGTTGCAGATTGATTTTGATCTGGGTATCATATCTTGTTAACGAGGGTTTAGTTCTGCTACTTTTGCATAGTCCATGTTTCATGTCTGCTAATTTTTCTCAAAGGTAGTTAATGTTTTGGAATTAGTGATTGATGTTTATATGTGGTATTGGTTCTGACTTCTGAATAGCTATGAGCACTTTGGCGGTTGATTCTTATTGCTTGAGTTCTACCCTACCAATAAGGATATATCTTTTCCCTTGATTTGTTGCATCGTTTTTGTTTTTTCTAATAATCTAGAATCACTCTTCGCTCTCTTTTAACTTCCTGTAGTACGTGTCCTGTCATCCTATTGTATTGATGATATTTTTATTCCATTTGGTTTGTGTATGGTGCTGGACTATTTATGTAAGATTTCTTGGATCATTTGAATCACAATTACTTGCTTTCTTGTATGCCCAATATTGATGTCCATTATGTTCTCCTTGTCTTGCTGGATTGAAGTTTCGTAGTAAGAAATGTACTTGAGTTTCTCTTTTTGTTTCAGTTTCCTCGATCAGGTTTAATTGTTTGGTGTGCTTGTAGTTTCTCATATGTTTTGGTCAATGACAGCCTTGGTGCTGTCACAGAACCATGACTTGGTCTTGAAGCATATTATAGAGGTGGACTTGAAGTGTTAACAATCGACTATGCTCTTGCAGCATATAATTGGTAGTTGAAGTGATGTGTGGTACAAGCTGTAAATGTTTCTCTCACCGCCTGCGTTCATGTTTCAAGGACTGTTGTGTGAGTTGTGACTTGGATTATTTTTAATGAGCTGATCATTTATTATTTAGATTACTTGTTGGGATTTCTTGTCTTGCATAGCTTATGATATTTGTCCATTTGATAGTGGGTCAAGTTGATCTTATGATTACAGATCTTTTGCTTAGATTTCACTTGGCATATTTAGTGGTCTTGACTCTTGAGTTGATGCTACGTGTGGGATCTTACTGCTTTTAATTTTACAGGTCTAAGACTTGTGATTTAAAGGTTTTTTTTAATCCTGTTACTGTTTGCCCTGGCCAAATATACTTGCTCACCTTGACTCTTGAGTTGATACTACGTGTGGGATCTTACCGCTTTTGATTTTACAGGTCTAAGAGTTGTGATTTAAAGGTTTTTTTTTTTTTTTTTGATCCTGTTACTGTTTGCCCTGGCCAAATATACTTGCTCACCTCTAGATGTATGGATTCATCCTTTGACTTCAGGTATGATAGGAAATCTGTAAGTAAATCATTTTTTTTGGGGCTTGTATTGGACAAGATGTATGGATTCATCCTTTGACTTCAGGTATGATAGGAAATCTGTAAGTAATTCATTTTTTTTGGGGTTTGTATTGGACAAAGCTGGATGTCTCAAAATTTTGAATCTTGGACTTGATTCATCCTTTTGCGAAATGTTATGGAGTCATACTCATGCTGTGGGACGCATAGTTGGTATGTGTACTATTGTCTACTAATTTTTCTTTTAGTGTTGAACATCTAGGGTGTGAGATGTTTTATATATGGGTTTGGACTGCTTATCAGCAGTATGCACTTTCTTTCTCACCTACAGAATTCAGGTGTTGGACTTTGCAACATGGAATTTACATGCAAGCTGGAAATGAGAATATTCGTATCGGTACTGTCCTAGGCTGACAGATGTGGACTCTGCTATACTTGGCAATCTGGCACGACGGGTATTGATTCTTGAGCTTTACGAATTTGCTCGGTCTTAGTGTTGATGTATCATTTTTAGTTGAGGAGATATGGGGTACATTTTTTTGGAACACATGCTCGGATTCTTATTCTTGTGTTCCTTCTGGAAATGGTTGTCAACTACGAAATTATATGATTCCAGATTGTAGGCTTCTTGATTTTACTCGGCAGGGAATTCTTTTTTCTTATGTCGAGGTGCATGCTTCCTTGATTTTCGTGAAAATTCTAATTGTTCGAAGGCTATATTGGGGTGGTTTTTGGCCCGTGCTTTCGCAGTGTGTATGCTTTTTGTTGGACTTACGTCCTCTTTATCTTGCGAAAAAGAACATAATTGCTCCAGCATTTATATTTATGCAGCTTATGGATGTATATATATATATCTCTGACATCGTGATAGTGTGGGTGGGCAAATGATTTTTTTTTTCATTTTATTTGCCTTTTGCTTTCCATAATTTTGTCATATGCTTTAAATTCTGTTGTTGGCTTATACCAGCAATTTTTCAGGGTTCATGTGTCCGTCTAAGTGCATTTTAAGGTCTTCAGATTTTTTTTATCTGTCAGACTCATATTTTTCTGTTAAAGATCGATGTTGATTTGGTAGAGAATTTTGTTGACTAGTCTTCAGTTATGCTACTTTTTGCACAGTCAACGTTTCATGTCTGCTAATTTGTCTCCAAGGTAGTCTAATGTTCCGGAATTCTTGTTTGATGTTTATATGTGGTCTTGGTTCTGAATAGTTATGAACACTTTGGCAGTTGATTCTTAATGCTGAAGCCTGAAGGAGTGGCTGGCCTTCTACCCTACCAATCAGGATATTTCTTCTCCCTTCTGTTGTTCTAGTAATCTAGAATCATTTGTCGCTGTCTCTTTTAATTTCCTATAGTACGCGTCATGTCATCCTATTGTATTGATATTATTATGTGTTCTGTTTGGTTTGTGTATGGTGAGTCCAGATGGTAGAAATGAGAAAGTAGAAAGAGGGTCGGGGTCTTGGATCTGCTGGACTATTTATGTAAGATTTCTATGTTTTTTAATTTTTATGGACTTAGGAAGTTAGTGTAGTTAAATACTATTGATTATTTCGGTCACAATTACAGGCTTGATTTCTTGTATGCACAATATTGATTTCCATTATGATATTCTCGTCTTGCTGGATGGAAGTTTCATAGTAAGAAATGTACGTCTGTCTCATGGTACTCTCTTGTCACTTGAAGGGAGGTTACCCTTCTACGTGAGATTGAGTTTCTCTATTTGTTTCAGTTTCCTGCAAGACCAGGTTTAATTGTTTGATCCACATGTAGTTTCCCATATTTTTTTGGTCAATGACGGCCTGGTGCTGTCAGTGTCGTGACTTGAAGCATATTGCTGGACTTGAAGTGTTAACAATATGCAATTCCTGCTCTTGCAAGTTGCAGCATATACTTGGTAATTGCAGGGATTTATTCATGTTTCTATGATTTTGTGACTAGGTTGTTTTTTATGGGCCGACAACGTCCATAGACAGGTTCTCTTAATTTGAATTCTGCTGTCTGAAGTTGAGCTTGCTATCTACCATGTGCTTCAATCATGCCTCAGGTTTTGGGTGAGCTACTAGTTTGAGCCTTACTGCAAACTCTTGACAATATCATATGTTCTAGGTGACTTAAGAGTTTTGACTGTCTCCAAATACCCCATGACTATCGGATTTCATTTTTTATCCAGTGTATGCAAGTTGTTCTTCTGTTGTCTTGTCTTGCAAAAAAGAAAAAATGCTCTAGCATTCATATTTATGCAGTATATTGGATGCAATGTCTCTGACATTGTGGTATATTGTGGGTGGGAAATGATTCTCTCCCTTTCTTTTCCCCTTAATATATGTCATATGCTTTAAACTCTGTTGTTGACTTTTACCAGTGTTTTCAGGGTTCATTTGTCAGTCTAAGTGCCTTGTAAGGTATTATGACGCCTCTTGATGTTTTTCTCTCTGTTCATTTCCGTTCTTTCAGACTCATGCTTTTTTTAGTTTTTGTTGGACAATTGTGTATTTTGGACATGAAATTGCCTGTTGGAAATTGTTATCTTTCTATGACAGCAGGGGGGTTCTCTCTAGTAGTAGAAATGATGACGTAGCAAGCAAATTGTTGTGTGGGATTTCCAGCTGCGGGAGTTCTTCTTTAAGTTCTGAATGGCTTTAGAAAACTTATGTGGAGTTTAGAAGTTAGTGTAATCAAACACTATTGTTCAGTTCCTTCACAATTACAGGCTTACAGCGTTACAGGATCAACCTCTTGTATGCTTAGCATCGATGTCTGTTATGTTATTCTAGCCTTGCTGGATCGAGCTCGCATATTAAAAAGGTGTACGTTTGTTTTATTGTTGTTGGTTGCCCTCACTTGTAGGGATGTTATTTTTCTTTGGAAGATTGGGTTTCTCATTCTGTTTCATTTCTCACAAGAGTTTTTCCATTAATTATTCCATTTTCATTGTGATGCTTGTCTTGGTGCTTTCATAGCTTCAGAGGTATATGAAATAGCTGCACTTGAAGTACTGCATAGACCATGCTCTTACCGTATATAGTTGTGAAGTTGTGGGAATTTGTGGTACAAGGTTTGGAGTCCTAGGTGTTATATATTTTGCTACTTCGAACATGAATCCTTTCAGATTGGTGATTTAGTTTCTCAATTTGTTCTATTTCGTGGTTTCCAGTACTTTTGTGTAACCAGATGGTTTATGGACGAATCGGTTATTTATATATGAAGTTCTTGTTTAGTGTAATCATGTACGAGATCTGAACTGTTACATACGGGTAAGCTAAGTCTTCTGGATACTCTTTCCTTATTCAAAGAGCAGCATGTATCTTTTGGCACAAGTGTTCTCTAAGCTTGAAGTTTGTTGTCTCAACTTAAGTTTGCTATCTAACATCATGACATATGTTGTTTGGGTCATGCCTCAGGTTCATGATTATTTTATGGGAATCTACTTTCAATTGTCCCATTAGGTGCGAGGTTGTGTTTTGAGGTTATAGTGTTTTCTATATGTATGCGCTGAAGTAAATTGTTGGTTTATCTATGTTTGGTAGCAAAGTGAAGCATTTGTGATTAAGTGTAAATTGTCGTTTTTTTTGGGTGGCAGCAAATGTGTTATGTGGGATCCTCTTGAAGTTGTTAAGTGAGAGTGGTGGCAGTCTTTAGCCACCTCATCCTTTCTACTGTTCTATTTGGATAGCGATTACAAATTATAGAGTGCTTGTTCGTCTTTTATTCCATGTTAACGGTCTGTTCTTCGCTTCTGATATCCGATTGATTTTTCTGAAGTTTGCTAGTACATTTATATGGTGCTAATGGATTCCTGCTTCATGGTCCGTATTTGGTCAGTAATGTGGAAATATTTTCTTTGCGGTGTCACTTTGGTGTTCGTACCTGAAGCAGAAGTACAAACTTGAAATATGCATCCAATATTCAAAACTAATATAGCTATATATCGAAAGAAGCTGAGCAGAAGTATTCTGTAATCCACCAGGGTTGAATCTCAGAATCACCATTATCATATGTCAACAAATGCAAGGATACACAATATGATATATCGGAAGAAGCTGAGCAAGAGTATTCTGTAATCCACCAGGGCTGAATCTCAGAATCACCATTATCATGTCAACAAATGTAAGGATACACAACATGACACATGAAACTCATTAAACTAAAAACGAGGAAGAATGTTTGGCCAATTGATTTTGCTTTCCTCTAGATATTAGTGAGCTATTACTTACGCACTCTTTCAAGGGTGGCTGCTTCTAGGCAAACCTCCTGGCTTTCTCTGCACCCCTACCTCCTTTATCACTGAGCGGTCATTTAGGGGCCTTAGCTGGTGATCCAGGCTGTTCCCTCTTGACGCTGAAGCTTATCCCCCATCATCTCACTGGCCGTTATTTGGAGGTCATATCTAGTATTACTCGACTTGGTACCGCTCTCGCGGTCCGCACCGAAACAGTGCTTTACCCCTAGATACGCAGTCAACTGCTGCGCCTCAATGCATTTCGTGGAGAACCAGCTAGCTCTAGATATGTGGTTTTTGATTCTGGTTTCGTGAAATGATGAGAAATCTTTATGTTAAGCATATGTTGGGGGCTTGTATTGGGCCTTTGATTCTTGATTCTCGTTGTTTTAGTGTTTAGAATTTTGCTTTCTTTCGCTGATTGATATTCTCTTGGCTACCACAGTTACTGCTTCTCCTTATGATGAATGTGAAGATATATGCCGTGAGATTTTTTTGGCGACAGGTTTGGGCTGTTCAGTCTTTCCTATAGGGTTTTATTGCAGTTCCTTATGTTGGACAACGCTGATGCCACCTTCTTTCTTTACATTTTAATTCTCAGGTGTTGTTGGATTTTGCATGGCTTGTATGAAGCTCACATGCAAGCTGAGAAGTGAGAAGTTAAAAATTATTGATTGTGATTTTGTACATACACATCTTTTTATGGGATGGGTCTTCATAGTGCTTGTTCTCGAAGGACTAGTTTAGCTGGGGCCTGGGTGTCTAGATCTGACATCAATAGAGTTGGGGATTAGATGCTGGTTGGAACAAGATTTCTTCCCCCTGTTCCCTCCAGTAGATGGCATCTTCATCGAGGATAGTCTGTTGATTTACATCTTTCAGATCTTTGATTCGACTCAGCTACATTCCTTTTATTTCTATGTTCGAGTTGCTTTTCTTATATGATTTGATTGAACAACTAATTATTTGGCCCATTTTTTTGTAGTGCATTTTCTCTGATATAGTGTTAACTTTAGTTGGGAAGTTGGTGTGTTAGTCCTCTGCTACAATCTCTGTTCAGTAGGTACTCTTTATGTTCCTGTCTGTTGTATTGGAGTTTCTTTGATTTATGAAGAGGAATATATGTTAACAATTTGTAGTGAACTTTTTCCTTTTTTTTCCAGGGGTGTTAAAGTCAAGTATTGCTCACTTTCTATAGGACATTATGTAAGCATATGCATTGTGAGAATCCATGTATCTGGATGATTTTCCTCCTGGTAATTCTTTTTGGACTAATGACTCATGCATTGTGAGAATCCATTTATCTGGAGGATTTTCCTTCTGGTTATTCTTTTTGGACTAATGACTGATGCATTGTGAGAATCCATTTATCTGGATGATTTTCCTTCTGGTAATTCTTTTTGGACCAATGAGTGAGATTTTATTGGTCATTGGTGCATTTTGGAATATGAGATTGTCTTTCAGATATTATTCTATCTTCAGGATTGGGAGTTGCATCAGGAATGATGGGAATGGTGAAAGGGTTGGAATTTTGGATTATCTTGGATTTCGTAGTTGCAGGATGGCTTTGGATTTTTTTTGTAGGAAGTCTGTGTAATGAAAATGTGTTATGTAAAGTATGCACAATCCATTATGGTATTCTGGCTTGCTAGATTGAGCTCTTATAGCAAGCAGTGCATGTGTAGTTTGTCTGAGGGTTGTTAGCCGTGGTTGATTAAATGCAGGCATCCTTCTCTGCCGTAAATAGTTTCTCACTCTGTCTGAATCTCCTCTAGTAGTTGTTTGATGTGCAATATATGAACAAGCTGTCATAGACTATGTTCTTATAGCATATGCTGGGTATGTTCTTATAGCATATGCTGGGTAGTCCGGGACCTTATGGTAGGTTTGTACTTTGGAGTCTCATGTTCTAGATTTTTGTTGGCCACTTTGAACATGAAGATCTTTCTAGGTTGGTGTGTGCTATAGTTTTTCTTTTACATCATTACAGTAATGGTGTATACTATGTATCTGTATATGTCTCCAATGCTGTTGTATGACCAGGTTATATCATAGGCGAGTTGACTATTAATTTTTTAACAGGAAAAGCTGCTCGCTATGGTGATTGGAGTTCATGTGGAGTGTATGCGTGAGGTTTATTTGAGAAGGCTAATTCATTTAGATTCTGTAGATTTACACCCCTCTAACTAAAGACCAACCTGGCTAATTCATTTAGATTCTGTAAATTTACACCCCTCTAATTAAAGACCAAACTGGCTAATTCATTTACATTCTGTAGATTTACACCCCTCTAACTAAAGACCAGGGTGTATGTTTGGTTGAAAGGTTCTCTTAAGTTTGAAGTTCACTTGTTAACTTCAGTTTGTTATCTATGATGCAGTATTTGGGTCATGCCTCAGGTTGATGATTTTCTAGATACTTATAATATTTTTGGAATATGAGGTTGATGTTTTGAGGGTCTCATGTTTTTCTGTCTAAATAAGATTTAGAGTACTTTGGGTATCTGCAGAGTGTCATTTTATCTGTAGTTGGCAGCAAATGATAATGAGTCTTAAGAAAAAGATGTTAGTCTTCAAGACCGCTAAATTTGTCCTGCTTCAATTTCATATTGTCATGTTAACTTTTCAGGGATTCAAGTGGTTGCATATACTTTAGGGTACATGTTTTTAGGCTCTATATTTTGTTTTGAGGCCTACCAACTTAAAGATGTTCGTCTTCCAGACCGTTAAATTTGTCCTGCTTCAATTTCATATTGTCATGTTAACTTTTCAGGGATTCAAGGGGTTGCATATACTTTAGGGTACATGTTTTCAGGCTCTATATTTTGTTTTGAGGCCTACCAACTTGAGCAAAACTTAATGCAGCTATATCGTATCCCAGCTCCTGCTCTGAGGGCTACAGCTTACTCTCTGCAAAGAAATATTTCTATCAATATTGGACTCATTTTCTTATTGAGTTCTGATGTTGATTGTATAGGCTTCATCAATTTCTAGGGTTATACATTTTTAGCATTGGTTGCATTAACGTTTTATGGTTTCTTGTCTAATGGGACGTCTTGTACATTCTTCATTGATGCTATACTCTTGAATTTTCAGTACCAATTTTAGATATGCTCTTGGTACATTTGGATTATAATTTTTTATGGCTTTTGGCTTCTCATGTGTGCATGCACGACATTTTTTTGGTTGGTTTTCTGTCAGGAAAATGTAGGTTGCTTTGCTGATTGGAAGGAACTTTTTGTATTATCTGGCTTTCAAAATTAGGGTTTACTTTCATGTCATATGGTCTATATGCCATTTCAGATGTCATATTGGTAGGTTGTGTTGGACTTGTACGGTTGCTGATTTTGTGCTCCTCACTGTATCGATATGGTCTTTGTAGTGTCATCAACTATTGGCTGAACGTGATGGATTTCGAGTGGTCTTGTGCTGATTTAAGCTGTCTATCATTTCTTTTGGGGATGATCTGCTAGTATATCATCAGCTCTTTGGAGATCTGCTGTACTAATATGGAAATCGATTTTCTTTTTGATATTTCAGCTGATTCTGGACCTTGCTTTGTGCTTCATGTTCATCTCAGATGATTTTAGATTCTTCACACAAAGTTCCATGTGAATGTGTCTCAGATATGTGTCATAATCTTACAGTTGTTGTCATGACTATTGGAATGATGTTTTGGATTTGGCTGGACTTTGCTTGCAAGCTGGTTTGTTCACCAAAGTCATTTAGTTATAACTTGTATATGCCGTATATTATCCTTGAATTCGTTAACATGTGATGGTGACATCGAGCTGCAATGCTGATGGATCAGAAAACTTTGCTCAACTTTTGAAGTATATAACTTTGTATCAGTTTGTATTTTGATATATTTCTTTATCGTGCACCAAGTTCAATCTTCTGCTTGATGCCCATGTTGATCTTGATGTTACTGAATGTTTAACTGAGTATATGGTGTCGGTGTCTTTCTTTCCCGCTTCTAGCTGTGTTCATCTTATGGCTGATCTCATTGATTAGCCTTCACCCATGTGGCCATGTTATGATTTTGTGACGGGAAGATTCTTTACTTTGGTATCTACATATTTGGTTCCCGTTTTAGGTTTTGCTTCAGTAGATATGTTGTGGTGTACTGCTTAATTGGGCTTCAGTTATCTATGTCCCAGTTTTGGAGGTCCGTCCTGAATTTATCTTTTTGCAAAAACTACCAAGTTTACCATGTTTTTAATATAGTCTGGAGTTTGGACTGTGTCTTTCTGCTTCCAGTTCATATTTATATTACTTTTTGTTTGATTACTGCCAGCGGCGCATGTTATTAGTTGAGGGACTAGAAAAGAGGAGCCTTTTGCTTTTAACTTATGGAGGAACTGTTTTCTTTTGTGGTTTTTTTTGGTTGCAGATGTTGTGCTCCTTGATATTTGAGGGAGGCTCGATGGGAAATAACAGCCTTAGCTCCTTCTAACGTGCTGTTCTCTTCATTCGTTAATAGTTCTCCACGACTTCACTCCCTTTTCCACATGCTTTTGGTTAGTGGTGGATCCAGCGAATGAACAAACTGAACCCACACGGATCCGGGTAAAAAACTGTGAGAAACCAAAAAATAAAGGAAACTAAATTGATGGTATATATAAAGAAACACGCGTGATATCTTATAATATGACACTCAGCGTTGAACTTTGGTCTTTTGGGTACTTGTGTTCGCTTATTCGGGGTCGCGGGTTCGATCATTGAAGGATGTTTTGTTTCATTGCTTCTTATCTTCTTTTTCTTTCCTTTTTCTTATGTTTTGTTTGATTTCTTTTTTTTTTCTCTTTCCTCTCTTTCTTGAGGGGAATTGTCTTCCTTTATCTTATGTTTAGTTTCTTTTATTTTTTCTTTGTTCACCATTTACTTTTTAGCTCTCCTTTTTATCTATAGATCTCTCTCCCACCCGGTACAAAAATAATAGAAGGTAATGGTTAATGAATTTGGTTTGATTTCCATTCTCTCCCCATTTCCCTTGGTTAAGCAATAAATTAATCATGCATTTAGTCCAAAAAAAAAAAACTATGTTGATTACTTGATTTAGTGCTCAGATATATTTATGAGTTGTGTTAAAATGTGAATGATAAATGTTCTATATTCTTGTATGCATTTTATAAACTTAATGTGCAAATATTAATTGGAAGAATTTGACACATTACTTCTAAAACAAATTATTGACAAAGCTTAATATCACCCAAAATGCGAAGAGCTTATTAGTGTTATTGTGTTGATTCGTTGTCAATTAGTCATTTAAGATTTCATATTTGTGCTAAGTTGTTAATATATATATATTTTTTTCATGTTTCATATCATGGATGTATAATTTTTTTTAATGTAATAAAAAATGGAATCTCCACTAAGTACAATTGTTGAAAGCTATCCTTTTCTTTAGGAATCGAATCTCTAGATAGTAAAATGTTATTTAGAATTTATATTCGAACAACTTTGAACCCATGTGGTTTAGTTCTTGTATTCGCCACTGCTTTTTGTTGATACACAATTATAAACAACTTGATTGATAAGAAAGATGCTTGGGAAGGATGTTGTTCATTCCTTTTTGTTTGTTCCTATTTCTTTTTGTGTTGCAGCTTGATTGATAAGGAAGAGGTTTGGGAAAGGACGTTGTTCATTCCTTTATGTTTGTTCCTATTCCTTTTTGTGTTGGTTGCTAATATCTCTACCTACATTTCTTCTTTCCTTGATAGTTGATACTTATA
The DNA here is from genome assembly GCF_026745355.1 of Beta vulgaris subsp. vulgaris. Lineage (NCBI taxonomy): Eukaryota > Viridiplantae > Streptophyta > Magnoliopsida > Caryophyllales > Amaranthaceae > Beta > Beta vulgaris. The sequence goes on from NC_079204.1 coordinate 9,256,984, forward strand.
TTTTTCTGTATTGAATATCGACTCGCACTTCATTTGTGATTCTTTGTGGACGTTTGAATTCTTATTTCAGCATATTAGAAGAACATACTACAGGTGTATGCTTTCATACTATTTTCGTATGCTCTCAGTCTTGGGTGACATATCTAGTATTCTTGTATTTTGATCTATGTTGAGTTTGAAAGGTCCCTAGTTTTTATATTTATTGGTTTACTGGTTAATTGGTCATATCCTGATGTTAAATTTGTCAGTAGTTTTACTTGGTTGGGCTCTTACCTTGTATGGCTTCTGGGAAATCAATGTCGATGGTCAACTAGTGATTTAAGCTCATAAATTTCTGGCATATTTTTGTGATTCATTTTATGATGATGCACGCGATTAGTTATTTATTAGATATTCCTTGAGTCTTTTCTTTGGCGCGGACTGATTACCTTGTAATTCTATCTGCTGCATTAATTTTGCAGCTTCATGATCATTTTGTCGATTTTTCTTCTGTTCTACGCGATTCTGCATTGTAGCCTTGGAAGTTCTTGATTAAGGTTGTAGCTGTTTTGTTTTCATGGGGAATCATTGGAGCACAATACGACTCTTGAATGGTAACAAATCGTTATTTCCAATGTTTGCTGGGATGATTTGATAATAATGATATGTTACTATTCAATTCTCATATCCAAGGGTTTGTGTTGCATTAGTAACTTCATCCGTTGACAAAGCTGTTTTCTGTTTCTTTTATTTGATTTTTTATTTTGTTCTTGTTTTTGTGTTAATTAGTTCTTGTTGTAAAGCATTTGGTTGCTGCTAAATCCGTTGGCTCGGGGATATATTGTTGGTAAGAGGTGTCTGCAAGTGTAGAGGGAGTTGTTTGTCCTGTTAGCCTCCATTTTCTTGGTATACTCCATACATATGCTCCGTTAGATTGTTTTTTTCTTGTTGCAGATTGTTTCTGCTATGATGGTGCTCATTTGTCAATGAGGCTTCAGTTCTGGTACATTTGCATAGTCTTTCAGTCGTCTTAAGGTATTTAATGTTTTGGAATTCACTGTAGTGCTCATGTCTGGTCTTTGGTTCTAAACAGTTTATGAGCACTTTGGCAATTGATTCCTATTGCTGAAGAAGTGGATGTGGTACTGTCAACTGTGTGCCCTACCTTTGTAAGAGCTGGATATTTTCTTGTTGCAGATTGTTTCTGTTATGATGGTGTTCATTTGTCAATGAGGCTTCAGTTCTGGTACTTGTGCATAGTCTTTCAGTCATCTTAAGGTATTTAAATTTTCGAATTCGTGATAGTGCTCATGTTTGGTCTTGGTTCTAAACAGTTTATGAGCACTTTGGCAATTGATTCCTATTGCTGAGGAAGTGGTTGTGGTGCCTTGTGTCCTACCTCTGTAAGAGCTGGATATTCTGGTTAGCAATCAGAAAATTTGTTTTCCCTTATGCTGCATTTTTTGTTTCGGGATTCGTGGTAGCGCTTATGTCTGGTTTGGTTCTGAATAGTTGATGAGCACTTTGGCAGTTGATATCTATTGCTGAAGAAGTGGTTGTGGTGCCTTTTATCCTACCTTTGTAAGAGCTGGTTAGCAATCAGAAAATTTCTTTTCCCTTATACTGCAACTTTTTAATAATTTAGTACTCCTGTAGTATGCGATTTGTCATCCTATTGTCGCTGATGTAGTGGTATAGACATATAATTTTTCCTTCTTTTTCCTTACCATTTCTGTCATATATGTAAAGGTATATGCTTTAAACTCTGTTGTTTACTTCTACCATTGTTTTTTAAGGATCATGTTACACTAAAATAGAATATCATGTAAGTGCACCTCACATCTCTCTTGATGTTATGTTCTCTGTTTATTTCCCTTCTTCAGACTAGGTTTTCTGTGATGGGGTTTTTTCTAGTAGTAGAAATGATCAAGTGACAAGAGGATTGAAATTTTGGTGTTGTTTCTACTGTAGTTCTTCAAGAGATACAGGCTTTAGGGAAATCATATGGATATTGGTCGGTTGGGTCAAAGTTACGGCCTTACAGGTTCGACTTCCTGTTTTCACAGCGTCAATGTCTATTATGCTATTCTCGCCTTGCTTGATTGATTTCTCATGGCAAAAAAAAGTGTATGTTTGTCTTGTGGTTGTTAGTTGCCCTTGCTGGGCGCCCTCTTTGAAAGATTTGAGTTTCTCGTTCTGTTTCAGTTTCTCATATATTATGGTTAATGATGGTCTTGATGCTTTCACGACTTGAAACTAGCTGAACTTGAACTATGTCCAAGTTGCGATAGAATGTACTTTTACTGTATATACTGGGTAGTTGTGGGGATTCGTGGTACGAGTTTAGAATCCTATGTTTCTTTAGCTTTGCTATTTCAAACGCGAATCCTCTTGGATTGGTGAAATTAGTTTCTTATTTTCTTTCTAACCCATTTACATGCTTCCAGCATTGTAGTGAGACCATTTTGCTTTGGGATGAGCCGGTATGTATGATTAAATTTCTTGTGGAGTGTGACTATGTAGTACACTGTACACGATTTGGACTGTTCCTGTGAGGCTTATTTGGGTAAGCCAAATCTTTTGGATCTTGTAGTTTTACTTTTTCCCTATTTAAAGACCGGAATGTATGTTTGGCAGATTTGTTCTCTTAAATTGAAGTTTGCTGTCTTAAGTTGCTATCTAAAATGTGGTGGTTGGGTCATGCCTCAGGTTTGTGATGATCTTATACTTGGTCTGCTCATGGGGATGTAGCTTTATGTGAATCGAATCAGGTTCATGTTCTAACCTTTGTTTGTGGGTCAATACTCAATACTGTCTCCACTAATGTTTTGGTTTTCTTTTGACTCCGAGTAGTCTTCACTGTTAGTTATTGATTTTCAGTTTTATGTTGTGTGTTTGTCGTATTAAATCCTCGGATTCATCGACATGAGAGTGGTTACTGGTGTTATTTTGTTTCTGCTTCTGATTCTCGGGTATATAACTATTTTAGTGTTTGAATATCTCATGCATATTCCAAGTTTTTTCTGCTTTAGGGGTGTGTGTTGATTTTAACGTTACTGGTTGTCTCATCTATCATGCATATTCCAAGTTTTTCCTGCTTTAGGTGTGTTGATTTTAACGTTACTGGTTGTCTCATCTATCATGCATATTCCAAGTTTTCCTGTTTTAGGGGTGTTGATTTTAACGTGACTGGATGTTTACTGGTGTTTTGGTGCTGCCATCTCTCTTTCGACTCCAGGTATTGTGCTTATCTTATGGTTGAGGTCATTGGTCAGCTTCTCACCTGCTGTGATTTTGCGATGTAAATATTTTCTTTTCTTCTTTGCAGATATATTTCACCTTTTCAGTTTTAGTTAAGCAGGTTCCTTCTTGAAAAAACAAATTTGAATGTGATGCTATGATGGTGGTATTACAAACTGAGCTTTTGCTTATCCATATTTAGCTCTTGGTTTTGTCCTGAATTGGTGTGTGCAGGCACATGCCGTGTTATGGAGTTGGACTTTTCCTACTTCCAAAATTCCGAACCCAATCGTTTCTGTGCTACTGAAGCCTAATTGGCTGGATCGGGAGGTTTTTCTGATTCAGAAATATGTCGTTTCACTGCGTAAACCCTTCCTGCTTCATGTTACATGATGTTTAGTTTAGTCACAGGAAAGTTGGCCGACTTTCTTTGTGTTTACAATGGCTTATATATACTACGTTATTACTTATCTTGCTAGACGAAATGTATGTGTAGTCTGTCTCTTGGTTGCTAGTTGTGGTCACTTAATGGACAAGCCCTGCTCTGCTCTATCTCAACTTCTTTTAAGACTAGGTTAGCTGTTTATCTGCATCATCATGGGTGGTGCTTACAGCATATATTGTGTACTTCGGGAAATTGTGGTGTGAGGTTCGAAGTCCTATGTTCTGGATATCTGTTGGCTACTTTGTACATATGTTGTTTGATGGGAGTGATTTGGAGCTGTTATGATCATTTAATTTTGATTTTTATAGATTTACTCCTCACCTGTGAAAGATCAGCAATGTTTGTTTTGACCAAAGTTTTCTCAGATTTGAAGTTTGTTCCCTTAACTCCAGTTTGCTATCTATCATGCGGTGTTTGATTCAGGCCCCAGGCTAATTATCCTCTGGGCACTTCTTAGAATACTTTTGGCATATGTGAGAGGCTTGATGTTTATTTGCCATATTTGATATCATGTTGGTCATAGGTTGTGAGGGGGGATTAAGGGTTCGTATGGGTGCCTTCATCATTTCTTGCCTTCATATATACAAATATTTTTCTGTATTGAATTGGTTTCCTTTGTGATTCTGGTTGTGGACTTCTGGATTCTTATTTCAGGGGGTGTTTGGTAAGATTAATGGAAACGGAATGGAAAGGATTTTGATAAGGAAGATGGAAATAATAATCGTTACCTTTAATAATTGTTTGGTATCTTAGTGGAATGGAAAACAATTGAGAGGTTTATGATTGAAGAAGGAAACATGATTTGTTTCTACTAGTTTGATAAAGGTAACAAATGGGGGGATTATGTTTTTCTCCGGAAACGGTATTTGTTACTTAATACTCATACTAAACAATTGGAAACGGAAACGCTTATTTGAATCCGTTTCTTACATCGAAAGTTTTCATACCGAACACCCTCTCAGTATATTAGGTGAACATGCTTCAGGTTCTAGTCACGGCTGAGTATTCACGTGTAAGGTTTCTCCTATTATCCTATGCGTTCAAATTCTAGTCACGTATGAGTGGTAATTTTGTATGTTGATTTATGTTTTTTTTGGCATTTATTTTTACATATATATATAATATATGTTCTAAAACCTATTATACATAAGAACTTAGACTATTTTTTTTTTTTTATTTTCGCAAATGGTTTACAACATAGGTCCTAAGGATTATTTAATGAGGCATTAAGTGGGGGAGGATTGGGATGTCTGGGCCTATAAGATGAGGGTTGTAATGGATTATAGAATCATGCAGGGAAAGTAGGGGTTAAAGTCTGAGCTGTCAATAATACATTTTATGCCTCGGTTTGTCCAACACATAGAGCCTGTAACATCCCGATAATTCTCTCTTTTTAGAAAGTATCTTTATAATAAACAAGTAGAGAATTACCCAGCATTATCGCGGTTTGTCCAAGACATAGAGCTTGTAACATCCCGGTAATTCTCTCTTTTTAAAAAGTACCTTTATAATAAACAAGTAGAAATTACTCAAGTATTATCGCCCGTGTGATAACGTATTGGCTTATTCAGAATTTTGCGGCGGAAAGCAATATACTAAAAATCAATTTTATTAAAACTTACTAAATAAATGACAAGTGTTTGAAACTTAACCCAACTTAAATGAACAACTATCTGAAATAAATATGTTCCTACGAAAACAGAAATTAAACTACGTTAGATATACAATCTCTCCACTTCAGATTCCCAATGAGATGCGCATTTACGAAGCTGTAATGTCAATGCAATATTGACTCTGTTCACCAGAAGGATCATCACAGGATCAATAGGCAAAGCTATGATCACACATACAAATAACGCACGTAATCACCAAAGCTGAGTACTACATATTAAATATAAGTAATCCTAAACATGATACTACATAAATAACATGCAGGGATAAATAACAATATAAGCATATAATAATTTGCAGACAATTTTTATTGAACTAGACTCTAAACATCATTTCTTCCTTTAAATGAAATAGTTTATTGGACGAGTTGACTTATCTACTAATGTGAAATACAGGCGCGACTCCGTACTTCAAAGTGACCTGCAATATCGAGGAATGTTTGAACTAAAAGAGGGATGGTGATCAATCCATTCCTAGAAGAGCCATGGGCTACCACCATGTACTCCAACCCTTAATGTCCAACTCTCGACGTGCACCAGTCTAAAGTCTATAACTCATTCTCGTTACACTTTACGTTATTTACATATTATTACTTGTGTTGACACACACATACAAATAACACATAAATAATAACCAGACAGTCACAACTGAATTTCTTTTATCTTTGGATCTAACAAGTGATCACAACTCACAATTCAATACTACTTTAATTCTTTTTTATCCTAAATTTTTTTTACTTGTTGAACCTAGCCAACAATAATCTTACCTTTATATAGGTATAACTTGTAAACTTACCAAATAAGGTCCACAGTCCTTACAAGATATTAAAATAGTACTTCTCAACGAAACATAAATAACATGATTCGCTTTATAACATATACTAATTCTTATACGAATTAATAAATAAACTTTTTGACATGTTTGCATCAATTATTCCACACAAACATATAATCCAATATTCATACTAAATTCCAAGTCACATGTTGCACACAGGCATAAACATGTAAAACAATTTCAGAAATCAGATATATGAACAAAGTAGGCTCCTATACATGATACTAAAATTTAAATTCTCTTTAGAACATGATACTAAGCCACATAGCACGTAATTATGCACGTACTTCGTGTAAACTAGCATGTAGGCCACTTTTAACTCTCTAAAAGTTCCTACGATATATTCTCCGCCTAGAAAACAAAGTAACTAAAATTAATAACTTAAAATAAAAATTACAGCAGCTTTAAATAATTTAAAACCCCTTAAAACACGTTTTAAAAATCGGTTTTAAGTATCAAACTTGAATTATTTTTAATTTCTAGTATAGTACTACTATTCTAGTAATTAAAAATCTTTAAAAACTCTATAAATAACCCTTTTATGAAATTACAGCATCTTTATAATCTAATAAATAACCTTTAGGCTCAATTCATGGCATTTCTTCTTCACTTTTTAAAAATCTAACACGTATACCTTGTAGATGACATGTCAAAGATCAAACTCTACTATTTGCATGTGAAAATTGGTGAAGAACGAGGGAGATATGAAGAGAGAGAAGATGAAGCTCACATTTCCTCTTCTTCAATGTGTTGGTAGCAAGGGGAGTAAAGAGATTATTTGTAAATTGAAAATGAGTGTGCGTGGGTGAGGATGAACAAAGATGGGTTGGGTGATATACCTCTTTCCTTAGTATAATTACTCTTTTGTCCTTGATTTTGCCCTCAAAGTAAAGATATATCGGTCTTTCTATCCTTACAAAAAAAACAGAGTATTCATACTCTTTCATAATATGATAGTTCCTCAAGTAATATTATTAGTCATATTGTTCATGCCATACTATTGCTTTCTTACTTATCGTTGATTTAATTGCATTTTCCCCAAGTATATATCATTAATCATTTATTGATTACTCTTATTCAATCTCTTAATCTCTAATAAATTTTCTACTTTCAAACGACGAATATAATAAATTATATATAATAATAAAAATATCTTACTTAGTACTTGAAAAGTAACTAGAAAGACAAGTTAACAATTTTAACACCTTAGACAATAATCCTAAAACTATATTAATAATTTAAGAATCAAATTTTGGGGTGGTTATTACACCTTACCCTACTAAAAGAAGTGTCGTCCCAAAACTTTAACACGCACATTAAAACTAGGACAATCAAAGTAGGTCAAGCCTCATATGGATATGTGCGTAAATCAATATGGTCAAGGTTTTCCTTTTGAAAAAAAATCTTTAACACAATTCATAGTTTATACATAATATAACCTATATATTAATTGATCATTAACAGACTCGAAATCCTAATAACTAGCTAAGTAAGTTAAAAATCACAATTTATTTTCTTTTACTTCTTTCAAATAGTTCGCATACAACCATATTTAAAACTCAACTCAAATTTCATAGGATAATTCCAATCAAAAATCATAATGAACTAATTTGTCAAAATAATACTCCAAAATATAGTGCAAATCTTATCCAAGTTATAGTTTAGTCATAAAATTGCTATAGCGAAAGTTACGTCTATGTAGAAAATAAACGGAGGCCTTGTTAGGAACAATATACTAATCCATTCAACTTACTTAAATTAATAGTTTAAAAGTAAATCAAGAAATATATAATGTATAGAATACCATATATTCTCATAGTAGTATTATATGTGTCTTAGCTTAAAGGTATTAAAAAAAATCCAACAAATTTCAAGACAAAACTTGCCTAAGTCTAGTGAGTAATAATTTTTTTTTTTTTTTTTTTTTTTTTTTGGTAAACATGGCTTTCATTCATTAACTAATAAAGTTGAAAATATTACAGTCCGAAAGTAAATGTTCCAAACAATAGCTAGGGGGATTGGGGAAAATCCTAGTTACAATACTATCACCAGCCATGTTCCTACACTCCTTGGCCAGAAGATCCGCCACATTGTTGTGCTTCCTGCTACAGTACTTAATCTGGAGATCCGGTCGTTTAGTGATCCACTGCTTGCACATATTAGTCAAGTTTGAATATAGGTCAGACTGACCCCCTGTGAGAGTAATAATTAAAACCAATGTATTGGATCAACCTTGATAAATTCGGATATGTACTTTAGGGTTTTTGATATAAATAATTCAAGTACATATAGCTTCGAAATAGCAAGTCAAACTCATATATGCTTTATAAGTTAATAAGAATGAATTACTTTTAAAAATAATTATTTCTTTTCACAACTTTGCATCGGCAAAGACCTTTATATAACCAAATATTACCTATCAATAAAATCGAAAACGGTGACTTATAACACGTCCTTCATAAAGTGATATAAATAATTCAAGTACATATAGCTTCGAAATAGCAAGTCAAACTCATATATGCTTTATAAGTTAATAAGAATGAATTACTTTTAAAAATAATTATTTCTTTTCACAACTTTGCATCGGCAAAGACCTTTATATAACCAAATATTACCTATCAATAAAATCGAAAACGGTGACTTATAACACGTTCTTCATAAAGTGATATAAATAATTCAAGTACATATAGCATCGAAATAGCAAGTCAAACTCATATATGCTTTATAAGTTAATAAGAATGAATTACTTTTAAAAATAATTATTTCTTTTCACAACTTTGCATCGGCAAAGACCTTTATATAACCAAATATTACCTATCAATAAAATCGAAAACGGTGACTTATAACACGTCTGAAGGCCAAATAAGTATTTTGTCTTTTATAAAAGTCATTTATCCAAACTTAGAGAATAAGTATATGGAAGAGTTCCAATAAAGAATAATGTTTCAACACAAAACAATTATACTCATTTATCGCAATATTAAAACTTCTCATTAAAAACTTGCAGGAAGAGCTTTTGAAATAAGCATTTATAAACTCAATAGTTGATAAATATTTGAAATATTCCTACCTAAAAACTCATAACTATACTTTCATAAGTGGCAATGACTTCAAATCATAAATATTTTCCCGGACAATATATAATTAGCTGTTTATAAACTTGTATGTTCTATATCAAAATTTCCGAAAAATTAACTCATTTCAAACAATTATAATCCAAGCACTAATTAAGATTAATTATGATCAATGTATAAGGTTATCAAAATAATATACTTCCTCCGTTTTTTTTAGATGTTACACTTTTCTTAAATTGCATGTTTCTAAATAGATGTTACACTTTTTTTTATTTCCTAAATTGGAAAGTTTTATGCTGTAAAATTACTTACTTACCCTTACTTATAAGGATTAATCAAAATTAAACTAACTTAATTTAACCTTATTATATACTAATCCAAAATTAATTAAACCTCCTCCCTTCTCTTCCACCACCCCTCCTACACCACCTCAGCTGCCCCATCCCTTCCCCCCACCTCGCAGCCTCCTTACCCACCACCACATAAGCCCGGCGAATTCCCACCACCACTCCACCACCCACCCGAAATTGCTACCCACCCAAAATGCTACCCACCCACCCAAAAATCCCAACCACCCACCCACCCACCTGAAAACAAGACCCCCACCCACGAAATTATTCCCCACCACCGGAAAACTAGGGGGAGCAGCGACGACCAAACGAGCCCTGATGGAACGAAGGAAGAACGACGAAGGTGCCCCACCTACCTGAAAACGCAGCGACCTGAAAACGCAGCGACGAAAAGGGCCCCACCTACCTGAAAACGCAGCGACGAAAAAGAACGACGAGACTGGGCGAGCGGTTCGCGCGACGAGGCTGGGCGAGCGTGTGTGGTGTGTGCTGGGGTGCGAAGGCTGGTCGAAGGTGGCGACGATGTTCGAATTTCAGGTGGGTGGTGGGGTGGTGGTTCGAATTCGGCGGGTGGGCTAATATGAGCGGGTTTTTCGGCGGGTGGGGTGGGCTTTTTGGTGGGTGGGTGGGGTTTTCGGGTGGGTTGGGTGGGGTTTTGGGTGGTTGGGTGGGTGGTTCGAATTTCAGGTGGGTGGTGGTGGGAGTTGTCTGGGCTGCTGGGGTGGTGGTGGGGAACCCTAGTTGGGGTTCTCTTTTCTCTCTCCTCCCTTCCCTTAAACCCCATGTTAATTCTCCCCTAATTACTCCTCCAATTTTTGCCTAGGGAACCACAATTTTTGAAAGTGTAACATCTAAAAAAAACGGAGGAAGTAATAAAATCATAAGAATCGTAACATATCGGTGAATTTTCAAAATTTGAATCAAATCCTAATTATGTATGATTTTTTAAACAATAAATCTAAGAAATTATTTATTACATTCTTTTCAAACCTATATAAGATAGTAGTAAAATGATAGTTCTTTTGATTTGTTTTATTCCAATTAATATTTAGTTGTAACTTGTAAGGTGAAAAGTCTAACTCAATATACATAAACATGCATATAGTTAAAACCAGGGGCGGATTTACTATGGATTCACTGGGTTCAGGTGAACTCAATTATTTTTGGAAAAAAATTGCCCGGTTTTTTTTTATTTTTAAATTAAAAAATATTTTAGATATTAGATATATACTATATGCGTGCAAAATAAAACATGAAAGAAGCATGTGTCCTAGTGGTTTTGTGTCTCATGGGCCGCGGGATTTGAAGTTTGAGGTATGGGGTTCGAAACCTCGTTTTTTTTTCCCGGCTCCCTGGATACGCCACTGGTTAAAACCACCAACTTTACTAGTGAATTCTATTGAAACCAATTAATCCATACTTCACATAGTTTAAGTTTTGAAAATTGAGACCGCAAATACTAAACATGTTGTCAATTTAAACATATTTCAAGGTAGCTCAATCAAACTAAGCTACTATACATATTGAAAACAATCTTGAATAACTAGTTTTACGGAAACATAAACTTCTATATGTAATACATGTAGAACATTTATCGTAAAAAGAAATTATATAAGCAAAGGTTCTATACTAGTAATGGACGGACAATGGACAATTGTATCATTACTCTTCATCAACCAAGAATCACATTATTGCTCAAATTCCATAATTATGCATTGTATTCACGTCAACTGTACTAGGATAACATGAAACCAATCAATAAGCATTATCAATTTCTCACTACATTTCACTTGAAGGGACTAATATGATTAAGTTCTCTTAACATAAATCCTTTAACTAACTAAGTATCCTCAATGGATTTCAGTTGATTAATTAATGAAATACCTCAAGAATATATTAGAGTTGCCCACTTACAATCTAAATAATACTGATTTTTAACCTCAATGAACCAACACGAATACCTAAATTCTCAAAATAACTCATTCCTTGTATTGTCCCAGTCCCACTATAAGAAATAAGTAAAGGAAGTAGATTGAAAATTCAAAATCATAATTTCAAATGTTCAAAATCAATAGCTTATCAGGTGGTAATCGTGGTATCATGCATAGGTTAATTCATTTATAAAAATTAAGACAAGTAAATTATTATGATATATTGATATGTAAACCCTCCATGTATGTTACACCATAAGGAATTTAGGTCTTCCATTTTAAATAGAATTAATTTTAGAAAAGTATAAAAACAGAAAAGCTTCGTGATTCCACATGAGCAGCAGCTTAATAAAAATGGCAAAAGCAGCACTGAGATTACAAAGGATATAAATCCTGACTCACATCTTCAATTTGAGTGATTTTGAGCCTAAATTCAATAACTTCTCGAGATCTACAACTGTCGTGAAGAAACAATTGTCTATATTTGACTTCGACTGTATAGTGAAGATAGTTAAGCAAATAAAGGCTTGTGAGTTGCGAATATAAAGGACATAAATAACATGGCTTTAGGCTTTTAATAACATGAGATTATTTCAGAGGGGAAATAAAAATGTGCATACTACCACATAAAGAAAATCTTGACACAAGAAGATCAAAAGGGAAGCATCACTGTAGTTAGTTCTCATGCCACCACATAAAGAAAATGGTGAGAGAGGAGAAATGAAATGAGGTCTCTCAAAACAGTAACCTACAAATACATTTCATTTACTTGAAACACATCATAATTTGTAAATGATATAAAAGAGGTTGTTTTTCAAAAAGAAAAAAAAATCAGTACCACCACGACAGAATGCAAATAATTAAGAAAATCATGTTTAATTAAATAATCAAAATCCATACTACCAGTTAAATGAAAATTAAAAACTCCCAATTTTCACTCAAGCTAATTATAAGTATTAGTTAGCAAAATTTAAAACAGGTTCTCTAAAACAAGGCTATTACCTACTAAGGGGTCGTTTGGTTCATTATTTTTGAGTTTCAAGAAATGGAATCAGTTACCGATTCCCTTTCTTTTTGTTTGGTTCAACCCCACATCAATCCTTACCATTACTTGATGTTAATGGATTCCCCCAATTTATTACCTTCTCCTCCCCCTCAAGTAACAAAATTCATTACTTATAGGTAATGGTTACCCTTCATCTCCATTACTTGGCTTGAACCAAACATCCTTACACTCAATAAAGGTAATCATTTTTATTACCATTCCCCTCCTCTATTTGTATCCATTCCTTTTTCATTTCATGTATTGAACCAAACGACCATAAAACAATCTTGAGTGGAAACCAAATGAAACGAACTCCTATCTCTTTGATAATATTCCATGAGGTCGATCTCTAACCAAAAGAATGATAACTGAACTCTAATTTCATTTCCTTCTTAATCCCAAAGTGATACAACTCATACATTTACAAACATTAGCTTTTACATCTTCCTAACGCACGACTGCAATGCTACATCATAACTAACTCTTATTGTGAACATTGGATCAGGAAATTCGAGATGCGATGTTTGATTTGGCTAGTAATAAATCACCGGGAATTGATGGTATTCCTGCTGACTTTTACAAAATTCATTGGGCAACTATAGGGCCGTCAGTTTTACAAGCAGTAAAAAGGTTTTTCACTACTGGCCATCTTCTCCATGAATGGAACAAAACACTGTTGGTTCTTATTCCGAAAGTTAACCCTCCAGAAGAGGTATGTCAATTTCGACCAATTAGCCTCTGTAACGTCATCTATAAATGTATAGCAAAATGTATGGTCAATCGAATGAAGGGACTTCTGCCGAATCTAATAGATGATTACCAGAACGCTTTCATTCCAGGGAGACACATGGATGACAATATTTTGATATCACATGAAATCACACACATCATAAATAAGCAAAGGACGGGGGTTCGTCATCTGGCAGCACTAAAACTGGATATGAACAAGGCTTATGATAGAGTAAGCTGGTTGTTTATTCTAAAGGTTCTGAGGGCGTATGGGTTTCCCAGGTATTGGATTCAGTTGATTCACCAATGTATTACCACAGTCTCGTATAGAGTTCTGGTAAATGGAACGGCAACCCCAACGTTTTACCCAAACTGTGGATTACGTCAGGGAGACCCCCTGTCTCCTTATCTTTTCCTCTTCTGTATGGATATTCTTTCTCGCATGACAACGCTGGCTACAGAAATTCGACAGATTCAGGGTATTAAGATTGGAAAACAAGGCCCGACAATATCTCACCTTTTCTTTGCAGATGATGCTCTCTTCTTTTTTCGGGCTTCTTCAGATACCTGTTGCGCTATCAACACTTTAATTTCAAGATTTTGCAATATATCGGGGCAGATGATCAATCGCCAAAAGTCCTTTGTAAAATTCAGCCCTAATATACCTATGGATCAGCATCAAATATACAAGAATAATCTTCAGCTGGATGATAAAAATTCGCTTGGTTCATATCTGGGGTCCCCAATTGATATTCAAGGCCCAAAAGTCGAGCACTTTACCCCTCTTCTGGATGTTGTCTCAAGGAAAATAGCCACTTGGAACCATACATTGCTTTCTCAGCCGACTAAGCTTATAATCATTAATCCAATTCTGGTGGCTACCATTATGCATCATCTTTCCATTTTCCCGATTCCTATTACTATAGCTACCAAGTTGGACGCAATGATTGCTAGATTCTTTTGGAAAAATAATTCTCAAGTCGGGATTCATTGGAAAAGGAAGGAAGTTTTACATCAACCTCGAGGTCAAGGCGGCCTTGGTATCCGTAATATTGGTATGTTTAATAAAGCTCTATTCATGAAACAAGTATGGCGCATTGTCCAACACCCTCAATTGTTGTTATCTAAGGTCTTTCAGTCGTCGAACCAGCATAAAACCTGGATTCGTTCGTCGAACTACAGAATTTCGTTGGGCCGTCGCGGTCTTCTTATGGCTAGCAAGACTTTGCAAGAGACATGTGCTTGGAAAGTGGGTAACGGCTCAGACATTAGAGCTGCAACGCAACCATGGGTTGGTGGAAAAATTCCTACTTTTAGAGATGTGGTAACACTACAAACCGCGACAAATACTATGGTTGCGGACCTTATTCTCCCTCATAATCAAGGCTGGAACGTTCGTCTCCTTCATAACCTTTTCACACCGTCTGATGTTCGCATGATTCGAGGTATGGAACTTCCTTCTCAGTTGGATATTAGGGACAGATACTACTGGCCTCTAGTTAGTTCTGGAAATTACACTACAAAGTCGGGTTATGGTTTTCTTTTACAACAACAACAACAACGAGAAAATTACAGCATGACAACCCCTAAGAATTCGAAATTTTTTCGTCAACTATGGGGATTGAACATCATGCCTAAATGGAAAATGTTTGTCTGGAAATTGTGGCATAATTGTTTGGCCACGTCTTCCAACCTCCATCATCGAGGTATCAGGGACATTCATCACTGCAGGATATGTTTACATGAGATTGAGGATGACCAGCATTTATTCAGGTTTTGTCCTCTTGCTTTGGAAGCTTGGGAGGGGAGCGATCTCCCAATTCGGCCATCAGATCACCCCCTTAGATCGTTGGCAGAGTGGCTTGAGTTCTGGTTTGGAAAATTTCTTAAGGAAGACGGTTATCAGAGTACTCGGGTGCCAGTTTTCCTAGGTACCTTGTGGGCAATCTGGATGACTAGGAATGATCAAGTGTTTCGCCAGGTTAGAGCAACTTTAGAGCTTCTCAAAGTTTATGCTACGGAAAGCAAAAATCAACATGCTAGATTCATTGTGGAGGAGACTCCGACAAGGCCGCCTCCGATCCCCCAGCCCCCAACTATGGTCATCCGCCGGGCTTCATCATAGCAAATCTTGGGCAACATCAGCTGGTTGCCCCGAACATGACAATTCAGATAGACGGATCGTGGGATAGATCTACTGGAAACGGTGGCCTTGCTTGGGTTGCGATGCAGGCAATGGTCCCTGTTTCGCTTCAAGGGACAAGTATATATGCGTCCTCGGCTCTTCAAACAGAGGCTATGGCATGCCTCTCGGCACTTCGGTGGGCTAGCTCTATCAGTGCTACCAGTATTATGATCATTACGGATTCAGAACTTCTTGTTTGATACCTGTCAAATCAACTATCTCCAGACATCTCCATATGTCATACTATGCAGGATATTCGAGCTATCTCAGCTACTTTTGTTTGTTGTCATATTATGAAAGTAGGTAGAGATCAAGTTCACCAGGCTCATATGATCGCTTGCCGTTGTCGTATCCAGAGGTTTAATGTAGAGTAATTTATTTCTGTACGCTAATTTGATGTCAAAAAAAAAAAATTAAAAAAAAATTAAAAATAAAAGTTGTGATTAATATGATCTAAAACTGCTTATAAATACAACCTATTGCATATAACTAGTACATTAAATTCAGATAGACAAAGTCACATAATGTCTCTTCTCAAGACATCACAATTCAATACAACTAATTCTAAATTTTCAAATTTTAATGCTAAATAAGTTTCTCTAACCCTGCATCTCAAAGACTCGACACCTAATTTAGAACTTTTGATCATTGTCCAAATTCTTTTTGTACCTCTAGTAACTTAAATAAAATATTCAATTTGGCTACCAGTAAGGATGAGGAGCTAGCTCATGTGGTAGAGCACTCCCCTCTGATCTCTGAGGTCAGGGGTTCGATCCTTTCCCCCAACATTATATTGGGATATTTCTTTAGCATGCTTTGCATGCAAGGCTAGTAGTCTTGGTAGGGGTTAGCCCTTGAACTGACTTATATCCAGTTCTTCATGTTCAATGCCTAATGTCTCAAATTAGTCTCTAGTTTATTCAACTTGCCACTATGAATCACTATCACATGATTAACTTCTTTCAACTAAACCAATAAACTTCAAATCCAAAACACACACTACCAAGTAATATCTCAAATTTCTAAATTCAAATTCACTTCATCTGATTCCTAGACAGTTCCTCTTTCGTCCTCTTTGCATATTCCTATTACCTTAATTAGGTCATGTTCCTCCATAAAAGTATTTTCCTTCTTTTGAACGTAGTAAGCATAGTTACTCTAGTTAATCATCTACAATATCATAATTTACCTCAAATCCAATCGGAACTTTTAGAATTATTTTATGACCATAAAATCACATATTCATCTACTACTTAATTTAAAGTAAGCTCTCATTTAGAATCTAATTTTGTTGGTCATTATTCCAACATCCATAGAAAATTTTAGACATACAATAGGCTATGGGTGTAGGATTACCATCATACTCCACGTTTCTACAAACTTCAATTTAATCATTTATATTTATATTATTTACAATATTAAGAAAATACTTTTACTTCCTCATGAACACAACTCATGCCATTACACATCCTATTTTCATTTAACATTCATGTTAAGTTACCATTTACTTTATCATCTCCAACCCCGCACTTATAACCACAACTCACCTAATACACTTATCATGCATTTCAAGCTCCACAAATGAACATATTCACGTTTTCTATCATATACACACATACTCGGCACCCACACAATATTCACACGACACACATAGACAACACACACTCACATCTCTCAATCTTACGCTTTCCGTCATAAATTTCAATTCATCCATAATAAAAGGTACATAACTAGCTCCATACATGACACTT
Source organism: Beta vulgaris subsp. vulgaris (assembly GCF_026745355.1). Taxonomy (NCBI): domain Eukaryota; kingdom Viridiplantae; phylum Streptophyta; class Magnoliopsida; order Caryophyllales; family Amaranthaceae; genus Beta; species Beta vulgaris. Next base: position 9,274,218 of record NC_079204.1, read on the forward strand.
CTAACCACTATTTATGTCATTCCAACATCTTTAGTTCACTATTCTATACTTCTTTATTCATATTCTACCTCCCGAATTTATAATTTCATTGTCACATCTCACTTTATTCAACTTACACATATTACATGCATTATCTAATAACACACACCTTTACGTCATACACATATGCACATTCACATTTCACACATTGCACCTTTTTCATAAAATTACAAATTCTCACTTCCTATCCTAATTTTTTTTCAAATTTGCGATCTTTCAAATGTTCTTTTTTTAGAAAAAAAAACTTTGGCTCTGATACCAAATTCACGGTTTGGGCGGGCTGGTCACGGATTGAAAAATCTTGGCCCACACTAGTCTGTTAATGATTTTCACGGTACTGGCGGTTCGTGAGCCTAGCGGGTGGATCGCGCTGACGGTTCAACATGAGAATTTTTTATTTATTTTTCAAAATTATGAAATTATTGATTATTGTTACATAAAACCTCTAAAATTAATTAAAAAATAAATATAATTATTAATATTAATGAATAATTTCATTATTTTTTAATTTGATTTAATTATAATACTAATTTGATTAAAATATATACACTTTGATTAAAACATACATAATTTGTTTAAATAATTACATGGGATGGGTTGATCCGATTCAAAGGTCGGGCTGGACCGATATCATGGACCGAGTTGGACGATTTTAGTAGTAGGCTTTTGTGTGTGGGGCTAAAAAAAATTGTGCCCATAACCTATGCACCAATTTCATGGTTCGAGGTAGATTGAACCTGGCTTTATATGGGCTCGAACCACCCGACTTACAAGATGAGCCGGGTTGAATTGACCGCATTGTTGGCGATCTCTGGTGACTAGTAGGCTCTAACTAACATTGAACTGAGGCAGAATTCTACTTTATCTCTTCTCTTTCTCGGTAAGATAAAATGAACCAAGGAATTCTGCAATGGAATCCCTCTTCTCCAAACACACACTCTCTCTCCTCATCCTTGCTCTCATCCATCCCATATATCCCCAAATTCAAACGCTTTACACTAATCTCAGCAACCATAAAATCTGTTGAAGAAGAAAAGGAAGAAAAATTACCCGCAAGAGAGAGAAGAAAGCTCCGAAATGAGAGGAGAGAGAGCAAAAGTTACAACTGGAAAGAAGAAGTAGAGATGAAACTTATCAAAAAGCCCAAGAAAAGATATGCTTCTTGGACTGAAGAGCTCAATCTTGATACATTGGCCCAATTGGGCCCTCAATGGTGGGTTGCTCGGGTTTCTCGGGTCAATAGTCAAGAGACTGGTGAACGTCTTGCTCGTTCTCTTGCTAACAATTATCCAGACATTGATTTCAAGGTATAATTTTGAAGATTATGAAGGAAATTTCACATTTTTATGTTATTTTGGCTTTTGGGTTTGTGAAAATTTCAAGTTTTTTTTGCTGGGTTTGATGTTACAATTGTTTTTATGATATGTTTGTATGTAAAATGATGATGAGATTTGGGAAACTAGAGCTGTTTTCATCTATAAGGGAGTGAAAGGGCAATTAGTAGATTATACACCCAGGTGTAGGATGAGCATCCTACACCTTGTCCAAAACTACGTAGTTTTGATGGTTTTAGGGGAAAGTTTGGGTAAATTTTGTTTCTTTGGTTATTTTATTGGACATTATGACAAGGTTAGCTTTGCCTAATTTTAATAGGGGTGGAACAAAGATTGGAACTTTGTTGAAATCACATAACAACCTGCAATCAATTTTTGTATGCAACATTTGTATGTTTTTATGTAATATGTCATTTTTTGGATTTCTTATACAACATTTGTTATATATCATACAATATTATTATTTCATTAAACAGTATCAAGTTTTTTTTTTTCAAAAAAACATGCACCTTCTATTTACAACAATGCAAGGGGTTGAACTAGGAATTTCTCTAAGGTTATGCAACTTTCAGTATTGCTTTGGTAGATAATCAAGTGAAAGAAATGTCATATTATTTTTGCAGAAGATTCTTTACAATGCCCAATGGATGGTTACTTATGAAATTTAGTATTGTAAGTGATCGAACTTGGAATCTGATTGGGTTATTTGCAATGTGAAATTTGTGACATGGGAATTGGGAAGTACTAGATACTAAGTGTGGTCGTCAATTGCCTGCTATTCACCTATGGTGCATCATTGCAGAATCTTCAACGACCTGTTTTGCTTTGAAGTATCGTAGAGATTTACCGGGTTGTTTAGTGATGGGAAGCTCCTGGAGTATTCGCCTTTTTTCCTTGGCATTTGAGAATGGCAGCCTTGTTTTTTGTGAATGTCTTTGCAAAGTTCCATAAGCAACATAAGAAAAAACAATTAGCTTATCGGAAATTGAGGAAAGTTACAATCCAAGTGCATTGCAGTGAGTATAGACTAGGCTTTTGCATGCATCTTAATTCCTGCTCCGTTAAGTTTCATGTCTGGAAGTTTGATTGAAGAATTTCTGTTAACAGTCTTCCTTTAGGTAGGTGTCCTATGAATTCGAGTTATATGGAGGTATTCTTGCCGTCTTCAGCTTTATTCTTCCTCAACTTCTAAAAGTAAGCATCAGAAAGTAGAGTTTCAGATAAGTTATTCTAAGGGTTAACACGTTCCGATAGGCAATAAGGGTTATGTTTACATAAGGGCCAATTAGTTAAATAAGAAATTAAGTTTAGATCTAGGTTCTTAAAGTAAAAAGAATGTAACCTGAGTTTACAACTCTCTTTCTGTGTAAATGAACATCATTATCTGTAGATTAGAGCTGAACTTGGATACTTGATGTTGAAGGTTCTGTGTCTGCGGTAAAGTACAATGAAGAGTGATGTGAAATATTTATATTCTTTCTAACAGTTCTTATTTTTATTTTTAGCTTTATATGCCTGCAGTACAAGAGAAAAGAAAGTTGAAGAATGGTTCTTATTCCATCAAGTCAAAACCACTGTTTCCTGGATGCGTCTTTTTGAGATGTGTGCTGAACAAGGAGCTGCATGACTTCATTAGAGAAGCTGATGGCATAGGTGCATTTGTTGGATCCAAAGTTGGAAACACGTAAGCTATCTGCAACGCCTTGTCCGCTTGATGACAGCGTAAGCTTTTTGCATAAAATCAAGTGGATCTTTCTCTGATGTGGCGCTTCTGTTCTCTTTCTTCAGAAATTGGTTTAGTATATGTTGGCTTCTCAAAACTTGAAGGAATGCATAGAAAGCCACTCATTGTCTTCAAGTTCCATGTAAACTTGAACCATTGTACATCAATCCACTCATAGTAGCACACTGCACACCACTCATCTAAATTATCTTGAAGTGTTTGTGCTTTGTTTCTAGCATTTATGAGTTATGACCAGTTACAATCATCTAAGATACATGTTGCCGCATCTAAAAAAGTTGATGGACTGATGTATTACAATCATGTTTTTCGTGCTAAAAACCTGGTAAAAAGTCCAAACTATGTTGTAGTATATTAGTTATGCCTTGGTTGTCTGCTACTTGATTTTCCAACTGTAAAATGTGATGGATTTATTAACCAAAACACATTACTCAGATTCTGCATGTAGATCATGTAGACCAGAACTTAGTTGGTTTAGTGAAATGCTCCTGCCCATTCACTCACAAATAAGCAAAGAAGGAATTACAGAAAAACAGATAACAGAGTAACAAGGATAGTTTGATTGATTTTGAAGATAACATCTGAGTTTTCGAGAGGCTCAGTCTCTCCAGATACATGATGTCGCAAGTAAATAAATCTAAGCTTAACCAGGTTTAACTAGAGTTATTAAGCCGCTTTATTTGAACCCTTCTTTCAAAGTGTAAAACTTCAATTTCTATGCTTAAAACATAGGGGAAACAATTTATCTTGGGCACATGCTTGAAGAGCTTCATTGAAATGTATCAATGTATTCGTAACAAAGCAACTTTGTTAAATTTTGCATCATATTTTTCTTGCTGAATGAGAGGATCCTATGTTTTATTTTTCCTGTCTAGGGAATTACTAGGTACATGTCCAGACACCAGCCGAATTAAATTTATTACACCATTTTTTCAGGAAAAAACAGATTAACAAACCCAGACCAGTGTCTGAAGATGATATGGAAAAAATATTCCAACAAGCAAAAGAGGAGCAGGAGAAAGCTGATCTAGCCTTCCAAGAAGAGCAGAAACTAGTGATTCGTCAGTCTGAGATGGGTGATCTCGAAACACTACTTGATACAAGTCCAAAAAGCCGAAGAAATAAGATTCCAGTATCTGCCCCAAAGGAAAGAAAGAAAAAGCTCGCCAAAGTTGGTTCAACGATTAGAGTTGTTTCTGGGTCCTTTGCAGAGTTTTCAGGCATTCTCAAGAAGGTGGATAAAAAGAATGGGATGGTATGATATTTTGACATTGCAATAATATTTGGTTAATATGGGAAGTAAAATTTCCTAGAAAGTGGAAGAACGTAAAGTTGTTTGGTTGTGTCTAGAATGTAGAAAGTTGGCCATAGGTAAGTAAAACTTTCCATGGGAATTTTGCTTCACGTGATCAATAAAACGACTTTATGCACTTATAAAACTCCAGCGGAAAAACAACTTAGTAGGAAATGTTATTTTCTATGATCAATAAAATGACCACTTAATGTTGTTTTCATTAATCTTTTTGGATCTAACCATATTTAAAAGAACGCCTTATTTGCTGCAGGTGACAGTCGGATTTACACTATTTGGCAAGGAGACCATAGCTGACTTAGACATCAACGCAATTGTAGAAGATGCCGAGTAAATGGCGAGTGTATTTCAAGTTTAACCTTCAATCCGTCCGTCTCGAGGCTTTCTCATGTAGTATAGAGTTTGTGGACTTTTGGTTATTGTTTGTCATGTTTAGATTAATGAATGTACATTACGAGTGTAAATGTGAATAGACACTATGTAACGTTAAGAAGCAAAAGTTTCTCATACATTCATATTCTCTTTTACAAGGTTAACCTATATTGGCTAGAAGTACAACTTTCTACATTGGTTATGAACTCCTTGCCAATGGCCCAAAACAGGCAATACTCTTACTAAAGTAACTTGAGTGGTGCTCCTTTTCCCTAATCAACCATCTTAATCTTTTTTAGGTGAGCGTGTCTTTCTTTCTTGAGAACCACCACATATCTCTATTATGTAAGGGAAGGGCGAGCAGGAATGTTGCTTCCACATATCTCTATAATTAGTGGAAGATTGCAGCAGGAACGTTGCTTCCTCATGAGATAATCTCGTCATTAAATGATGATGAAAATGGTCATGAAGTTGCCGAGCTTCAGTGGAAGATAATGGTGGATGATTTAACTAGGAAAGGGTTAAATAATTGTATGGCAATTTGATGTCTCTGGCTCTATGATTGGGGATCCAATGGAAGTTTCTGGCTCTATGAATTGAATTTAGAGTTGGTAATTTGTCAATAATAGTTAATTTTGTGAATTTTGAAGAGTTATGTTCTGTGTGAATATAATGTCAGTGAACTATAATTTGTGTGAGGCTCTAGTAAATTGCGTTTTTTTCTGAATTTTTAATTGTGTAAATTGTTAGTGAATTATGATTTTTCTGAATTGTTAGTGATTTTTTTACAGGAATTGTTAGTGAATTTTAATGTGTGGGTTATTAGCGAATTATTTTTGATGGGAATAAATTTAGTGTTGTTGATTTTGTTTTTAGATGTAAAACTTGATGGTATTCTAAATCGATTCCAAAATTTTAGAACTTATTGTGAATAATGGTAATATTCTTTTATTTAAGTAAAATTTCATATGATTGTAAGTCGGTTCCAAAATTTTAGAATCATAGTGAACAATTGTAGTTTTCTTTTATTGAAGTAGTTGTATATGGATTTTGTAACATTTTGTATTTAGCAGTTATGATTTGTTTACTTTTTTCGTATTTAGTAACGTGCAATTGCACTACCCCTCACCAGAACTCTTGGATCCGCCCCTGAATCAGAGAGAGTAGGAACAGAGAAAGTGAGAGGAGGCAAGGAGGAGAGAGGAAAGGGAACAACAGTTGAGTTAGGGTTTGTTCACTGCTACACACTTTTCCTTTTACTTTCTTTGCTCTTTCTCTCTTTTCAAAGAGAACTCAGTTTTTTTTAAGAAAACAGGGGTAGCAGATGCTACCCCTTGTGACTTACTGGCTCCGCCAATAACTATATTAGAATTTCCGCAAAGATCACAATAGGAGAAACCGCATATGACAACACCACGATCCAACACTATAATAACCCCCCCTCCCTCCAGGTTTCGTTCCTTGAAACAATATTTTCAGACTATTATTGTTTTATCCTGACAATTTAAGAAAGCATATCTTGTACTGTACTATCTTGTACTACCTCCTCCGGTCTTTTTATTAATGTACCCGTATTCATTTTTGGGACGTCCCTTATTAGTTTACCCATTTATTTTGTTTCTATTTTTGGAATGTGACCACTAACTTTGCATCACACATACATTCAATTTTAACATAAAATAATAGTTTCTCTTTCTTTCTATGTCCCACAACATTGTTTCTCCTAAAATTTTGTGCAAAAGAAACGGGTAAGCTAATAAAGATCGGAAGGAGTACTATATAAGGTGTACTTATCATACTATTCAAGATAAACTTTCTCATTATCTCTATCAAAAATTCCTCCAACTTGAGAAATGGGTAAGATTGGAGTACATCGGAGTCTATAGTTCATCGACTGATTCTCATTTCAAGCCTACGCCTTGTTTGGTAAGCGGAGTAGGATCATATTACTCCTCTCTTAAAACAATACTAGATTTCTAAACACGCGATGCGTACGACAATAATTTTTTACATGCGACAATTTTTTCATTGTGGAGTCTATCGTGCGACAACAATTTTTACATGCGATAACAATTTTTTCATTGTGGAGTCTATTTTTTTGCTTTATTAATTCCAAATTTGATTCAAATTTATGTTCACCATAATTGCAAATATTATCTTTATATCTTTGTGCTCTTGTTTGTTTCTTTTTAATTTTGATTTATTTGTTAACGATTTTCAATTCTAACTACTACTCCCTCTGTTTTTTTTTATCATTCTCACTTTCTCTGTGCGCGTCTCCCAATGCACTTCTTTGAACTTAAATATCTTTCATTATATATTAGTAAAAATTATAACGATTGAATATTAATTGAGACGAATCAAACAAGACCCCACATGACTATATTTTTTCTTATAGATTGAAAACAATTGAGAAGATTCTTTCTATATATAAATAGTGCCAAGATTCTAAGTGAGAAAGATAAAAAAAACAGAGCGAGTATTATCTATCACCGATCGTATAGCTAAAACTTCAAATGTAATACGTTGTCTGAATCTGACCTTACTATCCTCTATGTAATTGACTTACATAAACTGAAATTATATAAACCCATTAATATTATCATTTCTTTACATGACTACAATGTTGTGGAAGTATAATACTGATTTTTTATATTGACAAGTTTTGTAGTTTAATGTAAGATTTTAATATTTATAAATGAATTTGTTATCTTTGTTTTTTAAAAGCTTTTTCATTCTTTCCTTTCTTTAAACCTAAAATTTAAGTTATTCTAATTCTAGTTTTTAAATATGACAAATATTTTAATTGATTGATAACCCATCTATAAAACCCAAAACAAACAAATGTTATACTGTCACATATACTCTTCCCTCCCCCCCTCCCCCACATAATCAAATGAGACACTAAGTAATAAAAATATGTGTTCCAAAAATCGAACCCATGACCTTTCATTTGATATGCTAATGCACTAATCAACTACACTACAATGCTCATGTTGGTCTTGGGGGAAAAAAATCATTTAAAGACAAATATTTATGTTTTTAAAGACTTCAAATGCACACCAGTAAATAATGCGGGGCGTATGGCCCAAGACAAGAATTAGTTATTATCTTAAAAATTTAAACAAAAGTGATGTTTAAGGATATTATAGTCATTTAATAAGGGGACACCATGTCTCCACTTCACTTATATAATAGAGATTTTCATATGATCTGTCGAAATTCAAAGGATGGAGGAGAAGGGTAGGAGATGATCGTATTATTTTGAAGACATTAAGGATATGTGCAAATTAATAGGTGCAGACGTACGTATGATGAGTAAGGTATGCACAAATGAACATCAAGCACTAGGTTATGCACATAAATACCAATACCAATGAACATATACTAATAGAGTTGTACATATGTTCATTTGGCTTGTTAGTCATGTACATGTGTTTATTTGACTTAGGGTGCGTTCTGTTCAACTTAAAAAATTAAGTTTCAGGTCCAATAAGTTCAGATAAGTTCAGATAAGTTCAGATAAGTTCAGATAAGTTCGGATAAGTTGCAATAAGGTCTAATAAGTGCAATAAGTTCCAATAAGGTCTAATAAGGTCCAATAAGTTCCAATCAGGTGCAATAAGTTCCAATCAGGTGCAATAAGTTCCAATCAGGTCTAATAAGGTCCAATAAGTTCCAATCAGGTCTAATAAGGTCCAATAAGATCCAAATAGTCAATGTTTAATAAACATTTGTATTATTGTCCACTATTTTGTTATTCATAATTTCATATCACTATTAGCGGATTATGTTATTATTAGAATTTTAATTAAAGTACCACAATGATTATATAGTATTATACTTGTATTAGTGTCTATTATTTTATTATTTTTTGTATTATGTCTATTATTTTATTATTTATTTGTATTATGTCTATTATTTTATTATTCATATTACTATTAGCTGATTATATTATTATTAAAATTTTTTATTAAAGTACCACAATGTATAGTATTATACTTGTATTATTGTCTATTATTTGATTATTCATATTGCTATTGAATAATATTATAATCATGGTCAAATAATTAAGGTTAACAATAATAATAATAATTATTATAATTACAAATATAGGTGTTGAAGCTATTGTGTTGAGAAGAAAGGAGAAGAAATCTGAGAGGTGTTAAAGCTACTGTGACTTTGAACATTTTTTTCTCTTTCTTCTAGTAACATTCAAATAAATGAAAGGTGAAGAAAGCTGAAGAAATGAATGAAGGAGTTGTTGTTAAATAAATGTTCAGCTTATTTTCATTGATTAGGAAAAGGAGAATCAGGCCCATAATCAAGCCATTTACAATGAAAGTTCACTGCCTTTTGCTCAGCTTAGATTAGTAACTACTACTCCCTCCGTTTCATTTTAATCTACCCACTTACATTTTTCACGCATGCCAATGTAAAACTTTAAGGACATATATCTTTAGTTTTGTATTTAAAAAAATTATAAAAAGTACATATTAATAAAATACATACTAAGACGAATCTGACAAGATCCCACATGACTATGTTTTTAGTCACGTATAAATCACTAATGAGGGTCAAAGTGCAATTTGTGAATAGTGTAAAATGTCAAAGTGTGTAGATTAATATGAAACGGAGGGAGTAGTATTTTATAAAATTAATTTTTTGATTTTCTACTAGTGTTTTATAAAATTAAAACAACACTATTAGATATATTAGTGATGAAAGTTATGTATAGGCAAATATATAAATAGTAATTTTTTTGTTAAATTAATTATCATAAGAGATTATTAATAATCATTTATTTTTAAAGGACGAATTATAATAATTATTATTCCATAAAAAATTTTGAGGGGTAGTATTTACGTTAGTGGTAATATTTATGTTATTCATGGTCAATGTTTTTGTCTAATAAGGTCAAATAAGTTTCAATCAGGTTCAATAAGGTCTAATAAGTTTCAATCAGGTCCAATAAGGTCTAATAAGTTTCAATCAGGGTCAATAAGTTCCAATAAGGTCCAATAAGGTCAATCAGGTTCAATCAGGTCCAATAAGTTCCAATCAGGTTCAATCAGGTCCAATAAGTTGAATCAGGTCCAATCAGGTTTAATAAGTTCCAATAAGTTCAGTTCAGGTTCAATAAGTTCAGTTCAGATAAGTTCCAATAAGTTCAGGTCCAATAAGTTGAATAGAACGCACCGTTAATATTCATGTACACTTAGCTTGTTAACTATGTACATGTGTTCATTTGACTGTTATTCATGTACGTTTGACTAGTTAGCCATGTACATGTATGCACCTTACTCACCATACGGACATGTGCACGATCTAATGGGATTGCCCGGAGCTGACATGTATTCCGCAGTCCGAAAGTGGAAGAAGTAGACTTGAAAAAGTTTAATAAAAGACTGCAAATAATAGAAACTACAGAAAGGGATGAGAAAGTACGAGATGTTGCTCCCTCATCTGCATCCTGTAATTACATTAGCAATCCTTCTATGTCTTGGTCTTCTTTTCCTGGAAATTCGACCAGCAGTAGTAGTAATTCCATTCCCAATTTAAGGGTGACAATAGACAACATGGAATGGTTAAATTTGCAGCCCATAGAGGCTTTCGAGTGTCTTCAAATCCTGGAGATACGCTACAACAACAAGGTGGAGAGCTTGAGAGAAGTTGGGCTATTGAGCATGTCAGAGAAGAAGCATCTATTTGCCTTGGGAGGAGTTGATTTTACATAGTTGTGATAATCTGATGCTATCAGACGAAGAACAAGACAGAGAAGCTGATATTGGCATTGGCCTCATGTCATGCCCGTCCCTTCATCACTCCCTCCATCCCTTGAAATTGAGTTCTCTTCCACAACTGGTGAAGCTACCCAACTGGATGCAGTTCTTGACCGCTCTCCAAATCCTTCAAATTCAAGATTGTACAGCACTGGAATCAATGCCGAAATGGATGCCCAAACTAACATCATCCGAGAAACTTGGTGTTTTCCAGTGTTCTGAACAGCTGAAGAGAAGATGCCAAAAAGAAACACCCTCGCCCCCGGACTGGCCCTATATTCGACACATCTCAGACATTGTATTTGAACACTGCGGCTGATAGATTAACCCCCACCCCCGAACCTCCTCCTCTCTTAGTCTCTTTTCATTGATTTTGTCAAAAACTAAACGTGTTACGCAGTAGGAAAGATTTACCTCTCTTCCAAAACAACAAAGTGAAAGTTTCTCCATTTAATCCATCATCGATGTTTAGTAAAATCTGAATTTGCTGTTCTTCCAGTCTTCACCAACTCACCTAAAATTTGTAACAGTTATTCATCCTGATGTAAATCGAGATTCATCCCCACAAAGCTATCTTTTACAGGCATGCAGCTTATAAAAGCAGTAGATTGCTGAACTTCAAAGAAGCAACAAAAATCACATTTTCAGAAAGAGAAGGTTACAGGATCACAATATTGTATATAGGGGGAAACTAATATATGGAAGTATGTACAACTAGCGAGTTTGTAAGCATCAATAAGTCGACCATATGTGAAACCCATCTTGAAATTGTTCAGAAGGGCAATGGGAAATGTTACCTTAGATCGTGCATTTAGTATGGGTTGAAAAAGTACCTCATGCATTCTTTGTAATTCTAACTATTGGAAAGAAATATACTCTTACGTTGTATTACATTCTCTGAATCATTATTCTTTTGAGTTTCTTGAAAGACAAGCAGTCAAGCATTACCTTATTGTTTCAATCATCAAACTAGAATAATCACAATATTGCCTTTCAACACCAACATGGATGCTTCACCCTCAAGCATTTGTGTTCGTTTCTCATCTTACACTACCTTGCCTAAATTGCAATGCAAGATCTTTGAACAGAACAGGGTGATAGACCTTGAGATGTCAATGGAGCAGTATAAAGTTTTCTATAAGACGATATAACTGTTAGTTAAACCAAAAATAGATGTGTTGAGCCACAGAATACCAAATTCAGCACATCTGATCAATCTTTAACTTTGCTTAGACCATTTACGAAATTTAGCATTATCGCCCATTTGGTTAGTGGTCATAAATGGTGGTTATGGCAATGTAATTTAGTGCAAATTTATAAACAAATTCTAATATCTATACCCATGGTAATGAAATTTCAATCATAAAACATGAGTTTTCCTTTATAAATTTTCATTACCACCCAATTTCCAAGTGGTGATGGATGATGGTAATGAAACTTTAGGAAGAAAAAGGAATTCGGTGGATGAGAGAGCATTTCCATGGGTAACATGGGTTTTTCATTTTCTTCACAAATTTATACTACAAAACCTTGCCATTACCACTACTTATGACCACTAAACAAACGAGCCGATAGTCTTCAGAGAAAGTGAATTGCATATTACAGATGGACAAAACAACTGTATACAAGCTTTACAACGGTCGTTCCTGTAGATGGGATGCAAATTCATCCCCAGAAAGCAAACTTTTACAGGCATGAAGCTTACAAAAGCACTGGATTGCTGAAGTTTAGCTAAAGCAAGTAGGATTCAACTTTAAAGAAGCAACAAAAATCATATATTCAAAAAGAGAATGTTTCAGGATCACAACATTGTATTTAGGGGGGTTCTAATATCTAGAGGTATGTACAACAAAGTATCATCGACACCAAGGTCAACTAGCAAGTTTGAAAGCATCAATAAATAGACCATATGTGAAACCCATCTTGAAGTTGTTGAGAAGAGCAATGGGAAATGTTACCTTAGATCGACTATAGTAAAATTTGGTTGCATATTCAGTAAGGAGCACACACAAGACCGCAGCAATAACATCATTGACACCTAAAGCTCCAAAGGACAACGAAATTGTTTGTGCCACATAAAATCCACCTAACAAGGCGATTCCCCCAAAGAGCGCCCTTCGAGAAGGTTTCTTGAAATAGTTGTTTGATATATCTGGTATAGTGCGAATGATGTCTACCAATCTTCTAGGTCCCACATTATCTTGCACAGCTCGGATAGGACCGAACTGAACTGAAGACGTCGAAACAAGAGAATCAGATCTTCCATATGAGATCTTGTAATTAGGACTTAAACCGTAATTAAGGAGCCCAATATGGCTCAAACCCACTGCATTCGCCATGGAGTTGAGGGAAAATTGTTCCCTGCATGAATAGCTAGCTATGTTATGCCAAAGAGCTAAACACAGTACACAGAATGTTGTTACTCATCTTTCCATCATTAGTTCACTATTAAAAGCATGCTGCAAAAGAGACAACCAATTCCTCTAGAAGTTACTGCTATTGCAGTAGTAGCCACGTCATGCAAATATTTTGAAAATTGGGAGAAGCGGATGCATGATTTGAAGCCTGAACGGGATGCTCAAACATCAAGCCAGTCCATGCTTAGGTTTATAATGCACACATACTCTGAATATTTGGAAATCAGCAAAACATCCCGTAGAAAAAATAAAATTCAGCAGAGTATCAGATAATCCTCCTGCTGACCTGCATAACCCTATATAGCCCTGAGTACTGCAAAGTAAATCACAAAAGTAAATTTGCACTCACGTTTCTCATTTCCTGTCCCTTGCTTTTACCCCTCGCTATCTCATGGTCGTGGGGCAGGGAGGTTAAAACGAAGTCAATTAGTATGGATTTGAAAACCACCGCACCACACCATCTCTAAAGCTATGCAACATAACGTAAGTAACAGTTTAAATGTTTTACAAGAGTATTTGAAAGAAAAAAGGATTTGTAAGATGAGTGATGGATTCAGATTTCCTTATTTGAACAAATTGGTGGAAGAGAAAGGAAGGGAAATGCAGGGAACCAATTTCCTTTTCCTTTATAAACTAAACCCTCCCAAAGTTGGAAACTTTTGAGGAGAAAACACATAACTCACTTCTCTCTCCCCTCCCCTACCCTTCTTCCCTGCATCATTGCTATTATGCTACCTAAACGCATGTAATTCTTTGTAAGATGAAAGATGCTAGACAATTAGAAAAATCGGAACATACAACAGCATAGCAGTGGATTGCTTCCTGATCCCAACACTACCAAGCTTCAGTGTCTCACCACCAATCTGCACTTCATCATTTTCTTTCCTTTCCTAATGAAAGCACTAAGGAAAGCTACAAGGTAATTCAAATATTAATATCAGATCCCACTATCAAGATGGTCCGCAAGGAGCACCAAGTAGGTCTATATAATTTTTAGTCTTATAATCTATGTCAAGAACAAAGTTTTTCGTCCTCCAAGTAAAACTTCTTCCTCATTTTCCTTAGGCCCATATTAGTTCACTCCTTCTCACACCCACCTTGCAAGACATTAGTTGTTAAGTGATCCAAATGGTGCAAAGGGGCACTCGTGGATATGGGCTAATCGTGGTCTCACACAGACTTACCCCCCCCCCCCAAAAGCTAAATGTATTATTTTAGTAAGATACTACAAATACATTTTAGTAAGATACTACAAAGCAAAAGCACCTAACCTCAGGAAATACCCTGTTTAGCTAGAAGTACAATATTTTCATAATTACAACAATGTACAATTATATACTATCTGATAGAGAGATCAACTAATCTTGATAGCAGCAATAGGTGCCACAAGTCATCCGATAATGATATATAGTACTAAAATTCTTCAATGAACTAAGAGTAAGAGATCAACAGAGAAAATACATTCTTAGCAAGGGATATACTCCCTCTATTTTTTTAACTAATAATCTACAAAGCACACAAAACCTTTGTTCCCCCGGTTTCGAAAAGTTCCTCAAATCTCTCAGCTTTTGCATCTTCCAAAACCAACAATTATAACCAGCAAAACAAGAACATTATAATAAAGATGAAATATGATCGATCATCAGAAAGATAACGAATTTGGAATGCACATTGAACAATCTCCAAGCAAAGTTTGAAAACAATTTATTAACCGATTATTCAGAATCCATTCAAATTGATACTACGAAAACTGAAATTGAAATTCACAACAAAAAATTTGAAACCCTAATGCGCAAATGTCACTCGACATTGGCCAAATTAACGAACAATTATTTACCACTCCACCTTTAAAATTATGCCAGCAACAAAGTAATCGCGAAATCAAAAACCGAAGCTTCAAAAGGATAGAGAAATTGAGCAATGAAAGTAGATCATAAGATAGTTGTAAGAGAGACTAAAACTAATAGTCTTTTGAACGAAGAAACAAAGTACTAAGTACTAACCTTGGCAGGAAAGGTAGGCGAAGAAAGAGCAAGTCAGCTTAACTCTTATGGATTTGCTCTTCATATTCTTTTTCTTTTTTTTCTTTTTCTATTAAATTATATTAATGTCCTCGTACATGACATGACATGACATTTAAGAAGTGCTCTCTGGTTTTTTTTTTTTTATTATTATTATTATTATTATTATTATTATTATTCTCACTTAAAATTTTGACACTATTTATATTTAAAGAGAATTTTTTAAATTTATAAGAAAAATAAATAGTCGTGTGGGGTCTTGTTTGATTCATCTCAAATATTACTTTATTAATATTCCGTCGTTATGAATTGAATCTCCCTCTCTATCTTTTTCTCTCTAAAACCCTAGCCTCCCCTACTCCTTCTTCATCAGTTAGGGGCTGCCATGGATACTTTCATCCATGGTAAGCCCCCTTTTTCCTTTTATTTTCAGTTTTTAGTTTATATTCTTGTTTTGTTGAATAACTTAGTATCTCTTTATGAGATTTCTTCAAACCTTGTTATGGGGTTTTTAGTCTCTGTTGTGGAGATCTCCTTCTCCCCTATGGGAGTTGTGAGTGTGGTTGTTTTGTTTTTAGGTATGAGAAATTGTTCTTATTGGTTGAAGTTCAAAACTCAACATGAAGGTATTGGAATTTCGGATGCGGTTAACATGGCTTGATCAAGAATGTTCTTCCCAAACTATGTCAGAATGATAGACTTCCTCATCAATAGCTGTTTGATTCAGCAAATACAAGGGGGTTGCGCTGTATTGCTCGATCTGGTTCATTATAGTTTCTTCGAAGACGAATTTGATTTAACCTTGTTTAATTGTATCTTGTTTTTCTTTAATATCTATTGTAGATGCCGTTTGGCCTTCAATTAATGAAATTTCTCTTTCAAAAAAAAAAAAAAATATTCCGTCGTTATAATTTTTACTAATACATAATAAAAGATATTTAAGTTAAACGATGTGCATTGGGAGACGCGCACCAGAAAGTGAGGAAGATAAAAATAAAAACAGAGAGAGTACAATATATCCCAAATCACTCCCAATCTCCTTTCATAATATTGACTATGAATCTATGATTACTGAAGAATCTTCTCACGGCCTATGAATGGAACGGTGAAAGTCTAGAAGATGAAAAAGCTTACCACCCTTCCACTTCCATCTTCCTCATTCTCCCCTCCAAATTCTAACAAGACTATTTTTCCTCTTTGACGTGGGTACAAACTAGGGGGTGAAAGTTCGGTGTACGGTTTGGATTAAGGACTAATCAAGTCCGATTCGAACAAAATTTGGATGTTAATTTTCCAATCCGAATCCAAACCAATTAAAGTTTGAATCCGATCCAATCCAATCCAAATTTTCATACTCTAAATTGGATCCGATTCAAAAATTCGTTTTTTTAAAACTTAGGTTTTCGATGAAATAAATTAAGCACAACAGCAGGCTAGTAGATTTAGGAAATGAGGAATTTAGTGTTAGGATTGTAGGGGAAGGGTTGAAGTGCTACGCCTACTGGGGTGTGGGCTAAGCTTTATTTTATAAAAAAGAATCTAGTTAAGCACTTAAATCCAATCCACATACATAATACAAGTCATATTACTATTTGGTTATATTGGATTTTTGGATCTAATTACCCTCAATCCAATCCGATCCGAAAATCCATTTTTTTTTTCAAAAAAAATTCAATCCGAACACAGTTCGAATCCGATTCGGATTACTAATTCGGATTGGATTTTAAATTTTATCCGAGTAACTTTCACCATGATACATATTACGATCTTGTTAGGTCAAAATAAGTTTAGCAAAAAAAAATCGAGTTGTTAGGTGTTAGTAGTCAATATAGTTTTTAGAATAATTTATGTTGGGTATGTATACTAATAGTACTAATTAGTGATTTGATTAGTAAAAGAAGGGTTTTGCTAAACAACGCCCTAGAATTTCCTAGTAACACCCTAAGTACATTATTTTTATACCGTATTTACATACTTGTATATCTTTCTCTCTCCTCCCCTTGACTCACTTTTATAATATATTCTCATTTTCAAATTTTCTCCCCTTCTTCATTCACTTTTCCTCCCATCTTCTTCCACTCACCACTAGACACCGGTGCCGCCTCACAACCACCGCCGGACCACCACCACCGCACTGCTACCCCCGTCACACCACCACCGCATACCTCCACCATCACCCCCTCCTCTGTTTTTTTTCATTTACAGTGAATTTTTTTTATAAAAAAAATTAAGGGAGGCGTCCACCATGGACGCCCCACCACCGGGAGGCGCCTGCCATGGACGCCTCCCTTAATTTATTTTAAAAAAATTTAAAAAAAAAAGGAGGATCAGCACTTCTCGAACCCGAAACATTGAGAATGTTTAAATGTCGACTGAAACGCTGCCATGATGACTCAGCTGCTGTTATGTTGAACTCAATCTCATACTTCTTTATATTTGTCGGTCTGTATGCAAAGTTGGGTTCAGGAATCGGAGAAGGAATAACCTGGACATAACCCAACTGTCGTAGTACCCGATCCGTGTTGTACGGCTCAACAATATCTCGGTAGCGTATGCAACTGACATACAACGTTGTCGGCACCGTCCTAGCCGATCATCCCCGTACGACGTCCAAATGACCTGAAAAATAGAAAACGTGAATTAATTTGATTAGTTTAATTTACAACTAATATTGACTACATTAATAAAAGAATAAATTGCGTACCTCTGAAGCCTCAAGGGTGTCCAACCGTCTGCGTATCGACTGGAGTCGAATAAGATCCTTGCTGACAATGTGATTATCCCACTTTCTAGACCGGGGATCGTGATCAGACACCGCTAAACTATCTCTCTGAGGCCGAAAACATGGGAAGTACTCATATATCTAAACCTGTAAAAGTGTGAGACACCTAGCAATCTATTTGGCCGACTGCCTAGTCGCCACCCCTAACTGACGATATAGAAAAGCCAAAGTCGTTGATCCCCATGAATACCTATGTACTGACTCAAGGTCATCCAACTCAATAATGTTCTAGGGCGAGAGCCGGGTACTACTCTTATCAGTGAACAACGTACATCCAAGTATGATGAGCAGAAAAGCGCGAATCTTCACATCAGCGGGATGACCACCACGACCGCATCTGTCAAAGATCTCGCTAACACTAACGCCACCGTTCTTCCAAATGGGTGCTGGCTGAGTACTGAAATAACTCATCACGAGTAACCTGGAGTAGCTCCTCAAAGCGAACGTACAAATCATCAGATGACAAAGCACCACCCACTGTGCGACCATCAATAGGATCTCGTATAATTTGCCAAACGTCATGCAACATGATCGTCATCTACTTGATAGGCAAGTGAAACGTGTTCGTGTCGGGCTGCCAACGTTCTATAAGCGCTGAAATCAATGGAAAGTCAAGGTACGAACACATAATGAACGGGAGATGGCTAATACAAGAAGCATGTACACGCAACTGCGGATTGAAGTCCCAACTCTTCAAACTATCAACCACACTAGCACGCACTAGTAGAATAAATGCTATTTGCTGCGGTGATATTGCTGCGGTTTTAGCCATACGCCGCAATATATCACGTAAAAAAAATGTAAAATATGAAATAAAGATATTGCTGCGGTTTTTGCTTAAAACCGCAGCAATATAGTGTAAGCAGAAATTTTTTTGAAAATAGTTGACTATTTGACCAAATATATTGCTGCGGTTTTTGTCAAAAATCGCAGCAATATATTAAAATAATATTTTAGTATATTGCTGCGGTTTTTTGACAAAAACCGCAGCAATATTATTAAAAAAATATATATAAAGACGTGATTTCACTTAGGGTTTCACTTAGGGTTTTTTTTCATCTCTCAATCCTTTCATCTCTCACGCCTCTCTCTCCTTTTCTGATCCCCTCTCTCTCTCCTCTCATCTCACACCTCACTCCTTTCATCTCTTAGTCGCCTCTCTCTCCTTCTCTCATCCTATCTCTCTCCTTCTCTCATCCTATCTATCTCCTTCACCTCGTCGCCATCATCAACCTTCTCTCTCCTTCGTCGCCGTCGGAAATGGTTCGAAGTAGTTTAGTTTCGTGTGTTACTCAAAGATCTCGAAACATTTTCGCACAAATTTCAGTTTAACTCAAAGATTAGGCCTTGGGTATGTCTTACTCAAAGATCTCGAAGTAGATCAGTTTGCTCCTCCTTTTTCGTCTCTCGCTCGCTCCTTTCGCATAATTCTCAGTTTCGTTGCGTCGGTGGTGAAGTTGTTTGAAGATTTCGGCGGTGAAATGTCGGTGGTGAACGAAATAAAATGAAGTAGAGCAGTTTGAGATCTTGGTTGCAATTAATTTCCTTTTTTTTTGTTCGAAGTAGATCAATAGATCTTGGTTGCAATTAAGAAGATTTCGGCGGTGAAATGTCGTCGCGTCGAAAATTGTTCGAAGCAGATCAAATTTTTTTTTGTTAATTCTGTAATTCGATTTTATTTTAGATTTGTGTGTATCTCTATTTTTTTCTTTTTCGTTTCTTTTAAATTTTTCTGTATTAGTCTGTTTTTATTTATTTTTATATATTTTCATATTTTGTAATTAGGGTTTGTAAAATATTATTTTTATTGTATATATATATATATATATATATATATATATATATATATATATATATATAATATATATATATATATATATATATATATATATATATATATATTAGTTTGGTTTAGTTACTTTTGTGATGTTATTGAACTGCAATAGCTTCTTGGATTTAGAAATATTTATATTATAAGTGTATTATAACTCCCAACAATTCACGTCTTGAGTAATTGAAAAAAAAAAAAAAAAATTTACCTGCCGTGCCTATATTGCTGCGGTTTTGAGAAGAAACCGCAGCAATATACATGTTTCTGTCTAGAAATTAAGGATACTGATTCCTTTGCTTAGGGAATACCGGGTCAGATTCGAATGTCCTGAGTCCAAAGTCCGTACGCCGGGATCCTGCAAAAGTAATGGTTAGACTGCCCGGGGGTTGTTCCGGGATCGCCTCTCCGACGCTCAAGTCAGTGATCAAGCTTAGAGAGATAAAGTCTAGAGAGAGATGCTCTGGTTTGTTAGGTAAGAATTCAATACCTTCTCATTGACGAGGGGGTTGAGTATTTATAGTGCTTGGGATATCCCAACTGTAGGACAGCTGGAGGGCACTGACAGCTGGGAGGCACTATCGCAGGTGGGGCCCTCTGGAGGTTTAAGGATTTATTGGGCTTAATTGTCTCTGGCTAGCTTAACCAAGGAAATAAGCCCAAACAATTAGCCCCACGCCAGGAATGGGAAACATCGAGGCCTTGCTGAAGCGTCTCCCGTTCGTGACGGAACCTAGATAGCCCTGAGCCTAGGCTGACTTGGTCTCCTGGAGGAGGAGGGAGGCAGGTGCCGACCCAGTCTCCTTGAGGAGAAGGCTGGCTAGTGCCGACCCGGTCTCTTCAAGGAGAGAGGTGGCATGTGCCGACCCGATCTCCTTGAGGAGGGGGGTGGCAAGTGCCGACCCAGTCTCTTCAAGAAGAGGGGGTGGCAGGTGCCGACCCGGTCTTCTTGAGGAGAGGGGTGGCATGTGCCGACCCGGTCTCTTCAAGGAGAGAGGGTGGTATGTGCCGACTCGGTCTCCTTGAGGAGAGAGGGGGCATGTGCCGACCCGGTTTCTTCAAGGAGAGGGGGTGGCATGTGCCGACCCGGTCTCCTTGAGGAGGGGGAAGGCATGCGCCGACCCGATATCTTCAAGGGGAGGGGGAGCTTATGTGCCGACCCGGTCCCTGGGAGGAAAAGGGAGGCATGCGCCGACCCGAGCCGTTAAAGAAAGGAAAGGCCTTGCTTACACATGGCTCGGACGAAGGGCCAATGAGCCCCATGCTTGTCCGAGCCAGTACCTTGCTCTCGCTAAGTCACTCTTGGACTTAGGGGGTTTGCTCAACCAAAGAGGATAGCCTCCTTGGGCCGAGTTGGTTGGACGCGGCTCGGATGAGGGGCCAATGAGCCCCATGCTTGTCCGAGCCGGTGCCTGCTCTCGCTAAGTCAATCTGGGACTTAGGGGGTTTGCTCAACCAAAAAGGATAGCCTCCTTGGGCCGAGTTGGTTGGACGCGGCTCGGATGAGGGGCCAATGAGCCCCATGCTTGTCCGAGCCGGTGCCTGCTCTCGCTAAGTCAATCTGGGACTTAGGAGACTTGCTCAACCAAAGAGGGGAGCCTCCTTGGGCCGAGTTGGTTGGACGCGGCTCGGATGAGGGGCCAATGAGCCCCATGCTTGTCCAAGCCGGTGCCTGCTCTCGCTAAGTCAATCTGGGACTTAGGAGACTTGCTCAACCAAAGAGGAGAGCCTCCTTGGGCCGAGTTGGTTGGACGCGGCTCGGATGAGGGGCCAATGAGCCCCATGCTTGTCCGAGCCGGTGCCTAAGGCTTTGGACCACTGGCTGAAGTGACCGAGCCGGAAACCTTGAGCTGATGAACTAGCAATCTTGAGCTAGTGAACTTAATAGTTTCTTGAAACCCGAAATGCCACGTGGCAATGGTGGATTATTGGGGTGCTTGAAAACATGGTGGCGATTCAACTTCTGGTCATTTATGACCTTTGTGATGATTGATATTCCTTGGAGCTGTGTCTTTTGAACAATTTTGGGCCATTTGAGAGGCCCATTAAGGTGGCGAAAACGCGGGTCCAGGTCCAAGATGCGACGCGGGACACGAAAACCGAGGACTTTTGCCTATAAGTAGGGAGAGAGGGGAGAGATTTTGGCACTTTTACAATTCTCTCTCTCTCTAAATTTGAGATTTCTGCTCTTTCTCTCTCTACTTTTAGAGCTCTTTCTCTCTCTAAGTCCGGGCTCCATTTCTTCGTCCGACCAGGTACGCTTTTGCTTTGTTTTTTCGCTAAGTTTTTCTTCTTTCATTTAATAAAATCGGCCGACCCCCTCCTGTTGATAAATAATGGGGAGCTCGTCCGAGTCAGTGACACCTCCTCCCTCACCTCCTTATAATTTAGCCGAGGAAGTGAGAGGTATGGGAATGGTATTGGTGTCAACTTTAATAAGTTGCCCGGATCCCTCGGCTGTGCCTGAGGCGCTTTCCCTCCCGAGTACTCCTTCGCAAGCCGAGGAGGAGGAGGCCGAGGGTACCATCCCCCTACCCTGGGAGGTGTCCCTGGCCTATCCCTCTTTGAGGAGTTACTTAGACATATATTTGTCTGATGGTGTAGTTAGGATAACTATGCCGGGAGAAGAAGGCGAAGCTTCCACGTCCGGGCGGCTTGCGTACCCTGAGATCGACCCCAAAGGCGGTCCGGGAGCAAAATTTCCTCTTCCTTCTCTAATAAAGGCCCTTTTGGAGGATGCCCGAGGCCAAGCGGCAAAATTCCAAATAAAGGACCCATATTTGCTGGTCCGACCCGATGCCAGCCACACCATTCTGAGCCCACCCCCTGGGTGCACTGCCTTCTACTACAAAGCCATGGAGATGGGCTTGAGGTTTCCGCTGACCCAGTTTGAGAAGGACATATAAAAGGCTTATAACTTGTGCATGGGTCAGCTGTCTCCAAACTCTTGGGGCGGCATATTGGCGGTCCAGGTAATATGCGATATTATCGGTGTTAAACCGACCCTCACCCTCTGGCGCCATTTGTACAAGTTGTTCAAGATGCCTGCCGGGGATCATGGACCTGGTTGGTGGTGCTTCCAGGCTCGGCGAGGCTACCGAACCGTCCTCGACCTACCCACTTCTCAGAAGGGTTTTCGTCGAGGGTTTGCCTTTGTTTACTATGGGGGAGAATGGGGCATCCCCATCGTAACTCCTACTGCCGACCCCAACCACTGCCTTAACTTCAAAGTGCCCGAGTTATCGGAGGACGAAGTAGTGGCCGCCATCTACATGCAATTGGAGGCAAAAATAGTGGATGGCGGTGAAGTTTTTGTAGCGGGGAATTGGCTCCCGAGCTGCAAATTGTTCAAGAATGAGCACTTCCTCGCCGCGTTTGGCCTGAGTCCGGCCTTCCCTAAGGGTAATTCGGCAAGAGGGGGTCCGGTTGACTTGCTTTTGTTGCTTTACTTGTTTTATTTTGCTAACTGTGTTTTTCCTTTTGCAGAAGCTTCCCTATCATTCTTAAAAGAAACCGATCAAGAGATGGCCGAGCGATTAACTTCCGCTGCCCTCAAGGCCGCTCGGATCAGGGCCGAGATGAAGGCCAATAAGATCAACAAGCCTTCCAAGCCGAAGGTAAACACTTTTCCATCCGACCTGATTCACATTTACCTTGCATATCTTGCTAACACCTTGGGTTTTTACAGGATCCATCCAACCCCAAGCCGAGTAAGCGCAAGGAGAGGGCCGAGGAGAGGGTTGAGCTGACGGAGAAGGCCCTGGCCAAAGCTCGGGCTGAGAGGGAGGCTTCAGCGAAGAAGGCTCGGAAGGAGCCTTCTGTCGAGGTGAATAGTCCTCGACCTGATTCTGGAGGTGGGGACACCCACGTCTCGGTCCATCCCTCGGATTTCGAACCTGTTCGGAGTCCGGGATATGAACCGGGGGCCTCCCACCCTTCTTTGGCCGAGCGCTCTCTGTCCGAGGCGCCCGTCCCTTTCACTCAGATGTCCAAGACGGACAAGAAGAAAAGGATTTCCGACGCCCTGGAGATCCTATGCACTCAAACTGACCGAGACCATATCAATGAGGTCAATGGGAGGAATGAGTCGAGCGAGCTTTTCCGCTCCTGGATGGACGTAAGTAACTTCATTTATTTTGCATTTCATTTTGCTTTTTATTTCTCAACTTCCTCTTCTCAACTAGCTTTGCTTTGGCAGTTTTCTATCCGAATGACCAAAGTGGCCGAGGACCGGCTCGCTTTGGTCCAAGAAGTCCAGGAGCTGAAGGACGCGGCTCGGTCGCACTTTGACGAGCTGTACCAAGCCAAAGAGGGCAAAAGACTGGCCGAGCTGCGTAAGGAAGAGGTGGAGGACAAGATCCGGAAGGGCGAGGAGGCTTGGCACAAGGAGCAAGAGGAATGGAAGGTGGAGAGGGCCAAGCTGACAACGGCCAAGGACAATGCTGAATCGGCCAAGACTGCTGCTGAGGCCAGGGTGACCCGGATCGAGGGCGACCTGGAGAGGGTGAAGTTCAAGCTTTCAACGGCCGAGGCCCAGTTGAAGGAAGCCCTGGCCACGGCCTCTCGCTCTCAAGAGGAATGGTTCAAAGTCTGGCAAACTTCGGATGCTTGCACCGAGTTTTGTGCTGACGTGGGCCAATCCTCCCACAAAATGGGCGAGGACGAGGCCCTTACCAAGCTGAGGGTTGCCCTGGCCGATTCCCGTCCTTCGGCTGACTGGAACTCGGTTTGGTCCCGCTACCAGGAGCTAGCGGAGGCTGAGGCAGCTGAGATCCGGGCAAAAATGGCCGAGGAGGCGAGCTCGGATGAGGAGGATGATGATGATGACGAAGTGGCTGCCGAAGCAGGAGGGAGCACCGAGCCGCCTCCGGAGATCGCTGCCGAGCAGCCTGCTGCCGACCAACCTGGTGTTGAGCAGCCTTCTGCCGACCTCTCAACCAAGGAGCCTTAGGATCTTGTTTTCTAGCTTTGGCCTTGTTGGCCTTTTTGGTTTTCTGCTTTCGACCCTATATTTTGTAAACTTTTGGTTGTATTTTGCAACTCTTGATCAATTGGAATACAACTACTATTTTGCAACTTGTCATTTGTCGCACAATTTTCGTTTTTTGCTGCAACTTATCATTTGTCGCACAATTTTCGTTATTTGCAATATCACAACATTTAATAGACAATGAACTGGTTAAGTCTTGCTTGCCTTTTTTATCAAAATAATTAGACTGGCTAAGTCTTTTTCATTTCTGGGGTAGAAACCCGACTTGGTACATGAACTGGTTAAGTCCGAGTTACAATTGGATTTGCTTGCTAAACCGACCAGGTAGTGCTGGCCTTACAACATGCCCCTATTGCAAGTAACGAAAAGAAATTAAACGTAGAATCTTTTGAGGTTGTCCAAGTTCCAAGGTCGGGCCAGGGGGACCCCTTCGGGAGATTCAAGTCGGAACGTCCCTGGCTTGATGACCTCTGCAACCTTGTAAGGGCCATCCCAATTTGCCCCCAACTTCCCTTTGAGATGGGAAAGTCCGGTGGCTTCTACCTTCCGGACGACCCAGTCACCTAGACTGATTGGGCGAGGCTTTACTCGCCTGTTAAAGTGCCTTGTGATCTTCTGCTTGTACAGGATGGCTTGCAGCAAGGCATTGCCTCGGGTTTCTGGCAACAGGTCTAAGTTGACGGGTTTTTCTTCCTCGTTTTGGTCAAATTCATAGAATGTCATCCGAGGGGAGGGGATTCCCACCTCGACCAAAAGGATAGCTTCGCTACCATAGACCAAGCCGAAAGGGGAGTGCCCCGTGGCTTCTTTCACTGTTGTTCGAGCCGAAGAGTACTCCGGGTAGGTCGTCTACCCATGCCCCTTTAGCTGCATCAAGGGATTTCTTGATTCCCTTTAGGACAATTTTATTGGCTGACTCGGCTTGCCCGTTGGTCTGAGGGCGGGAGACGGCTGAGAACCTTGTTTGAATGCCGAACCGGGCACAATAGTCTCGAGTCGGCCCGCTGTTGAATTGTCGGCCATTTCCGACACCAGGGCTCTTGGAATTCCGAACCGGGTGATATATTCCTCCAGATGAACAGCTGGACCTGCTTGTCAGTAATTGACGCCAGTGGTTCGGCTTCGGTCCACTTGGTGAAATAATCAATGCCACAATTAGGAACTTCCTTTGCCCAGAAGTGGGGGAAAAGGTCCGAGCAAGTCCATGCCCACTTGTCGAAGCGAGGCAAACCGCTTGAATGGTGGTGAGGGGAGTGGCAGCGCCCTTGGTATGTCCGAGTGAATCTGGCAGGAGGGACACCGCCGGACTAAGTCCGAGGCGTCGCTTTCAAAGTAGGCCAATAATATCCTGCCCTTAGCGCCTTTCCGGCTATTGTTCTGCTCCCTTGATGGCTCCCGCAAGCTCCTTGGTGTATTTCCCGGAGGACATAGTTTCCTTCCTCGGGGTTATACATTTGAGGAGGGGATGAGTGAAGGACTTCTTATAGAGCTGCCTTTCATGCCAAGGAACCAACCTGATTTATGTTTGACCGGTCGGCTTCCTTAGGATCACTGGGTAAGGTCCCGTCTCGCAAGTACTCCACAATTTTGCCCATCCAGTTCGAGGAACGATTGAGTACGAGCTGCTCTTTGGCATTTATGCTAGGCTCCTTCAATACTTCCCAAGTTATGGTTCTAGGGGCCGACCCTTCAGCAGAACTAGCCATCCGAGCCAGTGCATCAGCTTGCTGATTTTCCGAGCGAGGAATGTGGGTAATCCGGAATCCGGACAACCTTCCAATGACAGCTCGGGCTTTGGCCAAGTACATTCTCATGTTGTCTTCCTTGGCCTCATAGTCTCCGGAAATCTGACCCACTATGAGTTGTGAGTCGGACTTGGCTATGACTGATGTTGCTCCAGCTAGGATGCATAGCTGTAGCCCGAGGATGAGGGCCTCATACTCGGCTTCATTGTTAGATCCGAGAAACTCGAACTTAACAGCATATTCAATTTTTCTCCCGACCGGGGGTTATGACCAGCCCTGCTCCACAACCACTCTTTGTGGATGACCCATCAACAAGCAACTCCCACTCCTCTTGCGAACCGACCGGGGGTCGAGTTGCGCATTCAGTGATGAAGTCAGCGAGTGCTTGGGCCTTGATTGCCCTTCGTGGCTCGAATTCGAGCCCAAATCTGCTAACTGGTCTGCCCAATCGCTCATCCGACTCGAGTGATTTCTATTCTCAATGAGCTTCCGGAGCGGTTGTCCGGTTAGGACTTTGATGGGATGTGCTTGAAGTAAGGTTGAGCTTCCGGCTCGCCATTACTAAGGCAAAGACCATTTTTTCGACATCGCTGTACTTCGCCTCGGCCCCCCTATAGGCGTGGCTGATGAAGTAGACAGGATGTTGCTTTCCTTCTCGCTCGGCTATTAGGACCGCTAAGAGCGTAGTCCGAGACAGCCAAATAATGAACAGGGGTTCCCCCGGCAAGGGGGAGATCAGTTTAGGCAAAGTGCCAAGTGATTCTTGAGGGCAGTGAAGGCTTGCTCGGCCATTCCCATGCGAACTCTTTTCGCTTCAGGGCCTTGAAGAACAACAAGCTCTTATCGCCGACCGGGAGAGGAACGACCGACGCCGCTAAGCAGCCGGTTAGGCGCTGTACTTCCCGAACGTTCCGAGGAGATTTCATCTCTAGACCGCTTTGATTTTGTCCGGGTTGGCTTCATTCTCTCTCATCCACTAGAAATCCGAGGCACTTTCCCCCTTTAACTCCGAAGAGCATTTTTTAGGGTTGAGCATCATTCGGTATTTCTTAGGGTGCTCAGCGTTTCTTTCAGATCTGCAGGGTGATCCGACTGGGCCTTGCTTTTGACTATCATATCGTCAACGTATACTCAATGTTCCGACCCAATTGGTCGCTGAAGATTTTGTTGACGGTTCGCTGATATGTACCCCGGCATTTTTGAGGCCGAACGCATCATCTTATAGCAGTAGACACCCTGAGGAGTGATAAATGCGTATGAACCCTATCCTTCTCGGCCATGGGAATTTGATGATAGCCAGCATTTGCATCCATGAAGCTGAGAAGGGCGTGCCCTGCCGTTGAATCGACCAGCCTATCGATCTTTGGCAGAGGGTGATTGTCTTTTGGGCAGGCTTTGTTTAAGTCGGTGAAATCGACACACATTCGCCATGCCCACTCGGCTTTTTGACCAATACCACGTTGGCCAGCCATCCGAGTATTGACATTCTTCTATGAAACCCGCTTCGAGCAGCTTCTTGACCTCTGCGCTGCGCGGCATTTCTTTCGGACCTTGGTGTCTGAGCTTTTGCTTGATTGGTCTGAACCCCTCTTTGATGTTAAGCTCATGACACATGATTTTCGGGTCGAGCCCCGGCATTTCTGTGGCCTCATAGGCGAAGACATCTTGGTACTCCGTGAGCACTTGGATGATATCTTGCCTTGTTTGGGGTCCATGGCCTTGCCTACCCTGACAGTCCGACCGGGGTCCTGGCCATCGCGACTTCTTCGTCATCCTCGGCTGGCTGAGGACGTCGTATGCTTGGGGTTCTCAGTTATGTACACCCCGAGGCTCGTTGAGGGCTGACCCCCTTCGTATTTTCTTTTTTCGAGTCCTTTTGGACGTCGTTGTCCGAGTCCTTTTGGACGTCGTTATTTTTGAGGCTATTCACATAGCACTCTCTTGCGCTGCTGGTCGCCTTGAATTTTTCCTACCTTCCCGTCATCAGTCTCAAACTGCAAGAGGAGCTGGTAGGTGGAGATGGCGGCCTTGGCTTTGTTTAGCATGGGCCTCCCCATTATTATGTTGTAAGGCAAAGGGATGTCTACCACCAAGAAGTCGATCGGTAGGCTTCTCCCCTTACCCTTTTCACCCATCCGAGTGGGTAATTTTATTGATCCGACCGGTGGACAGAGTTGCCCCCGAAGCCTATGAGCGGCTGAGCCATGGGGGTAACATCCCGTTCGGTGTACTTCAACTTTTTGAGGCAGTCAAGGGTGATTATATCAGCGGATGACCCACTATCCACCAATACCCTCTTCACCTTTGTATTGCTACCTTGAGCTCGATGACTAGGGGGTCGTCGTGCGGAACGTGCAACGTCCGACTGGGTTCCCCGAAGGTCATGACGGGGCACTAGCTCGGGGAGCTGGACATCAAGTACCTGATGTTTGAGGTTTTGGAGGTGAGCCTTGCGTGCTCGGCCGGTTAGGCCTCCCGACGCGAATCCTCCAGCGATGACACCAATGAATCCTTCCGTGTCCCGCTGTTCGACTGACCCACCTTTTGCTTCCCCTTTTCTTCGCTCGAGCGCTTTAGGTAGTGGTTGAGCTTGCCCTGGTCGGCCAAACCGTCCAAGGATTTCTTGAGCTCTCGGCAGTCCTTGGTGGTGTGTCCACATTCCTTGTGGTAGTCACACCATAAGCTTTTATCCCTCCGAGACGATGATGTCCGGATGGGCGTTGGCCTGGGAAGCCAATTTTTGTTCCGGATGTCAAAGTAGATTCCTTCCGGTTTTTATTGAATCGGGGGTCGTTGCCATTATCGGTGAGCCGATCCCCGCGCCCCCGTTCTTTGATGTTTGGCTGACCCAGGTGACCTCCTTCATCTTTCTCTTCTTGCCACCCTCATCCGAGTAACGGCAGAATTCCGTTGCCTGGATGAATCTTTGGGCCCTAGCCATGGCTTCCGAGTAAGTTTTACTTCATTCTCGGCCAATGACCATCTGAGCCGACCCGGTTGGAGCCCGGACATGAGGGCAGCGAAGGCTACAGCGTCCTGTAGGTCGGTTATTTTGAGAGACTCCTCATTGAACCTCTTTATATAGTCCGACAAGGATTCATTCTTGTCTTGCTTCACCCCCATGAGGTGAAGGCTGGTTTTTCTTTGCCTCTTTCCAGCTACGAACTGGTGGATGAAGAGGTGTTCCAGTATGGCGAAGTCAGTGATGACCCCGCCGGTAGTTCTTGGAACCAATTGGGAGCCAGACCTTTGAGGGTGGTAGGGAAGAAGCGGCACCAAGTGGCCTCGCAACTTGTCTGAACGCTCATTTGAGCCTTGTAACTAGCCATATGATCGTCTGGGTCGGTTAGGCCCGCAAATGGCTCGATCAGGGGGGGTTTGATTTTCCCGGGGTTGGGTCCCTAGGATTTCTTGGCTGAAGGGGATCAGGAATTGAGCCCTCCTCCAGTTAGCCTAGGAGGCTGAGAATGAGCCGAGTCCCCTTGGCCCTCTCGGTCATTTGCTTCTTCTTGAGGAACTCCCGGCGTCATACCTTGGCTGAGGCGCTTCTTGTTGTTAAGGAATTCTCGGGCATCTTGGGGTTTCCGACCCAACCCCCCTTGGGATTTAGAACATGGGTCTCTGCATGCAGACGGGCCGACCCCTGTCGCGCTGACTTTTTTCTTTCCCGGTGGCTTGGGTCTCTCGCTCGGACCGTGGCCGGCTAGGCTGCGGATCCCGATTAGAACGAGAGTGGTCCCTGTGGGACGAACGACTGTGCGCTCTCTGGGCTCATGCTGTTGAGCGAGAACTTGTTGCGGCTCCTCTGTTGGAGCATGGCCATCATGTCCATCATGCCTTTTTGGAAAGTTTACTGGAGCTGAGCCGTGATAAGGGTCAGGTCAGACGCAAAGAGCGGCTGAGGCTCCACGTGCTGAATCTGCTGGGAGACCGACTGAGGGTCCAGAGTTTGGACGGTGGGTGACCTCCGATCCGGAGAGGGGGTCCGCTCGGCCTCCCTATTATGCGCAGGCGAGTGACCTCTCTCCGCCCGAGGGTTCGGGGGTTCCCTATTATGAGCGGGGGAGTGGCCTCTTTCCGGCCAACCGACTTGGTCAGAGGCTTGCTTAGCGCGAGTGTTCTTAGTTGGTGCCATTGTCAATTGGCGTTCGGAGCTGAGTAGCTGAGTGAGTAAATCTGAGTGAGTGGTGGCGAAGTAACTTTTCGTACTATCCCCACAGACGGCGCCAAACTGTTTCTGTCTAGAAATTAAGGATACTGATTCCTTTGCTTAGGGAATACCGGGTCAGATTCGAATGTCCTGAGTCCAAAGTCCGTACGCCGGGATCCTGCAAAAGTAATGGTTAGACTGCCCCGGGGGTTGTTCCGGGATCGCCTCTCCGACGCTCAAGTCAGTGATCAAGCTTAGAGAGATAAAGTCTAGAGAGAGATGCTCTGGTTTGTTAGGTAAGAATTCAATACCTTCTCATTGATGAGGGGGTTGAGTATTTATAGTGCTTGGGATATCCCAACTGTAGGCCAGCTGGAGGGCACTGACAGCTGGGAGGCACTATCGCAGGTGGGGCCCTCTGGAGGTTTAAGGCTTTATTGGGCTTAATTGTCTCTGGCTGGCTTAACCAAGGAAATGAGCCCAAACAATACCTGTATTTTTTAATATTTTAAAAACACATATTGCTGCGGTTTGGCCTAAAAACCGCAGCAATATTTTGTCGATATTGCTGCGGATTAAAACCGCAGCAATATAATTAATACCTATTGCTGCCCTCTTAATTGCTGCGCGCCCAAAATCGCAGCAATGGGGCACTTTTTAACCGCAGCAAATAGCATTTATTCTACTAGTGACGATTATGACACATCATCACTGTATAAGTAAATGGATCATCGTAGATACGTGCGCTGATGTGAGTCGATAACTAGGAATCACGCTACCATAGGGCCACCAGGCATAGACTCCCTAACTAATCAGCAAGTATCACTAGCAGCTTTGGTCCTGCTCGAAGTCCGAATACGTGCGTAACCTGACGATTATGAAACAAACCTCCATCCTCTACCATTCCTCACAGTCACACGGAGAGTGACATCCTCTGCACCACCACTCAAAGAATTTTCCAACTCCTCATCCTCGGTTTCCCAACCCGGATTATAAGGTGCATCCTCTGGAATAGGATCCGGCCTAACCCGCTCTTCTGCCCTCACCCTCCTACTCAATGCATTGATACCACAAGATTGAGTATGTCGTGAGTCGTGACCCAAATCCCTCAAGACCCATACTATCGCCGTCTAAAGCCCTCGACTGAGCCTAATAATCATTTTTTTTAATTAGTCACTATTTAATCAATTTAAACTATTTAATTCAATATCTACATACCTTCGTCGTTATTTTAATATTAACATTAATATAAGTAAATTGTCGCATAACATGGTAATTTCATTAAATATTATAAAATATTAACATACTATATTTAATGAATATAATTACAAATTATAACATGCTATTAATATTTTTTTTAAAACATTATTATGTTACAAATTATTATAAAAATTATAACATGCTAATTAACATATTAATATAACTAAACAAACACGTACAAAAACATTCTAAATTTAAAAAAAAACAATCATGGAAACGAATTTTTTTTTGGTTAAATTTCATTTCCTCGATGAACAAGGAAACGAAACGGCGAGATGGCGGCGTTGGTGGAATTTCCCTGCGAAACGCAGCTTCCTTTCGAATTCGATTCATAGTTGCCATAAATTTGCATTTTACCCAGATTTCAAATAAATTTTACTAATTCGCTCAAATTGCTCATGAAATTGTTTATTTCCGCAAATTTTTTAATTAACCCCTCCAGAATTTGATTCGTAAATATGGCGAAGCTATTGAGTACAAATCTTCTGGCATCAATGGCGGTGTTGCCGTTCATCAATTTAACATCAATGGAGGTAAGAGTCATGTTTTTTCAACAATATAAAACTTATATGATTTTTCTGGTTTTCCCCGTATCTTGTTTGAGATTGTGATTATTAAGAGAGTCAAGTCTCACAATATTCGAAAGTCTACGTAATCCACCTCAAATTGACGAAGAAAACAAGCAGGAAAGGATTAAGTAAGTTCGTGGAACCACTAGAATTAATTTTCAAATATAGCTCTACCTAATATATGGCCTACTTTTAATTTTAAATAAGAAGAAGGTAATGTGATTAGAAACAAATTGGTCTTAAATTATTCATTAAGCTTAATAATGCATAAACTTTATCAAGTGCTATCTTCTTTTCAGGGCCGTCTTGAAGATTTTTGGGCCCAGTTCTATTATGAAAATTGAGCCCCTAAATTTATACAAAATATGGAAGGTTAGAGCTCTAAAGATAGAAAGTTGAAAATCTAAATATAAATCATTGACAAATTTATTAAGGGTGAGAAACAAGGGTGTTTTCTTCAAATATGAAGCAAAATTTTCAAAATAATATAATTTTGGGCCTTCTTTTGATACAATTTTTCAGCGACATGATTGTCGATTGATGCTTATATTATTGTATACTCGATCCATATTGTTTAAGATGAATTGTTTGTCTTTGATGGTCTCCAATGCATATTTTGTATACTTAGGAATTCTAATTATGTACTATTAGTAGACATTGAGATGAATACAGAATTGCCATAATGAAGTATGATTATTTTAGTTATATACTTTCTCCGTTCCAAATATATAAATGTAACACTTGTGTACTTTATGCGTACTAATGCATAACAACGTGCACTCTCCTGTGTTTAATTATATACTTTTTGAGAGAAGTGTTACATTGGGGACCATGGGACTGTGTACAGGGGCGGAGCCAGGATTTGGGGTGAGGGGTAGCGTAGTTTTGCTTTGTATCGAGTACAAAAAAAAAATCCACATAAGTACTAAATTAAAATAATACATAATCCAAATATAACATCAACAACAAAAATTACAATTATGCACGACGAATAATAATATTTGAAACCAATTTATAATTAATCGATCAAGATTTACAAATCGTTCTAAATTTTGTTGGCTTAGTTGAGTCGAAGGAAGATCTAGATCCGAATTAACTTATAAACATAAATAACACAAGATCTAACTCATCAATATTCAACTAGTATTATTTTTGCTCTTATTAAAATCCATCAATAGAACAATATAATGCAACCCCATAACTGACATTTTATTGCAACATCACAGATTCACAGTTGTATATTATTCAAATTTCACAATTTATAATTCAGCAAAAATTCACAAAAGTTCACATTTCACAACTGTAAATTAACAATTCCATACCAAAAATAAAAATTCAGAAGTTCATACAACTCGCAATTCATAAATCATTAGGTTTGAAAATCAACAACTGAAATTAGATGAAAAATAATGAAAGAATTGATAAGAAAGTAAGAAAAAAACCTACAAACTACAGATTGTCAATGGCTCACTGCAGCAACCACAAGATCAATAACAACCAATCCCCCACTAATAATCTTTTTCATTACTTTTCTTCCTCTGCAACAATCCCACCTCCATCTTTATCATCTTCAACCTGACAACCTCTCCCCTTCTGCTACAATTCCAACCCCTTACTTGTTACTTCCTACATTCATTCTCTCTTATATCTGGGCTTTTTATGTTTCTTCAATTAATTTTTTCTGGGTATCCGAAAAAAAATTTAAAAGTAAAATTGAATAAAAAGAAATTTGTTTTCTGGTATAAAAGCTTCTTAGCAAGAAACAGAGTAGCTGATTTGGGATCAGATGAGAAGCCGTCTTCACCAAAATAGAAGTCTCTTCCTCACCAAAAGATAGGAGACTGGAGAGAGACGCGGAAGAGATAACGTTAGGGTTTGGGTTTCAGCTTTTTTTTTTTTTTTTTTAAAGTCAGGGGTAGCAGGTGCTACCCCTTGTTACAACGTAGCTCCGCCCCTGACTGTGTATAATTTGACCGCAAAATCGAAGTGTCGCATTTGATTGAAAATGGAGAGAGTAGTATATAGATGGAACACAGCAGAGACTGCTGGTCATCTTTGGCCAACAAACCCAAAATTGATATTAATCCCTTATTCAGGTCTTTTCATCTTTTTGACACAAAATGGATGTTGTAGGCACTGCCTAATCTCTGTTTGCAGCCCTGCAAAGTTTTGAGCTCAAAGAGATCCTCTCGATCTTTGGCTACAAATCCCAACTTGATGACCTCCAACGCACTGTCTCTACCATCAACGCTGTATTCCGTGATGCTGAGACCAAACAGGAGCTCACTCATGAAGCACAGCATTGGCTCGAGGAACTCAAGGATGCTGTCTTTGAAGCAGATGATCTGTTCGACGAGTTTGTCACTCTTGCCGAGCAGAAGCAACTTGTAGAGGCTGGTGGCAGTCTTTCCAAAAAGATGCGCCAATTCTTTTCTGATTCCAACCCCCTTGGCATCGCTTATAGGATGTCACGAGGGGTTAAGAAGATCAAGAAGAAGTTGGATGCTATCGCTTACAATCATCAATTTAGCTTTAAGATTGATCTTGAGCCTATAAAAGAGAGAAGGCTCGAGACTGGTTCTGTCGTGAACGCAGGTGATATCATTGGAAGAGAGGATGACTTGGAGAAGATCGTAGGTTTGTTGCTTGATTCTAACATCCAGCGTGATGTGTCTTTCCTTACTATAGTGGGAATGGGAGGGTTGGGTAAAACTGCTCTTGCCCAACTCGTGTACAATGATCCAAGGGTCAGAACTGCTTTTCCATTGAGATGTTGGAATTGTCTCTGATCAAGATCAAAAGCAACTAGATGTGAAAGAAATTTTGGGTAAGATTCTGTCTACAGCTACTGGTAAGAATCACGAGGGTTCAACCATGGATCAGGTGCAAACCCAACTACGGGAACAACTATGTGGCAAGAGATACTTGCTTGTTTTGGATGATGTATGGAATGAGAATCCTAATCAATTGCGTGATCTGGTAGAATTCTTCATGGGAGGTCAAAGGGGAAATTGGATTGTGGTAACTACGCGTTCGCACGAGACAACGAGAATTATAAGAGATGGTCCATTGCACAAGCTGCAAGGTTTGTCTGAAAAAAAACTCTTGGCGTTTATCTGTAAGGTGGACCTTCGGATCAGTGCAACCAAAATTCCCTAATGACTTTGTCATGATTGCACGAGATATAGTCGACAAATGTGCTCGAAACCCTCTGGCTATAAGAGTGGTAGGAAGTCTTTTGTGTGGTCAAGACAAGAGTAAGTGGCTTTCATTTCATGAGATATGTTTAGCCAACATTAGAAAGAGCCATAATGATATCATGCCAATACTGAACCTAAGTTACCATCATCTTGAACCTCCAATCAGGAGATGCTTTAGTTATTGTGCAGTGTTTCCAAAGGATTTCCTTATAGGGAAGAAGACGTTGATAAACCTTTGGATGGCACAAGGTTATATTGTTCCATTAGACAAAGATCAAAGCATAGATGATGCTAGTGAGGAATACATATCAATTTTGCTGCAGAGATGTTTTTTCGAAAACATCGGAACAGAAAAAGATGATGTTATTAAGATACATGATCTCATGCATGATATTGCTCAAAATGTCATGGGGAAGGAGCTTTGTACGACAAAAAACATTAGTGGCAGCTTGGATAAAAATGTTCGCCATCTATCTCTTGCCAGAACTAGTTTTGCAAGATACTCTTTCAATGCAACTCATATTCGCTCCCATTTCTATGCTGGCTACTGGTGTCAGGATGCTGAGATAAACCAGTTTTCAGTTGAGGCATTAGTACCAAACTGTTTGTGCCTAAGGGCATTGGACCTGGCTTGGTCGAAGATAAAAAGTGTACCAGACTCGATTGGTGGATTGTTGCATTTGAGGTACTTAGATCTTTCGTATAACGAAGATTTGGAAGTACTTCCGAACTCAATTGCCAAACTATATAATCTGCAAACCTTACAATTGAAGGGTTGCAAGAGATTGGAAGGGTTACCAAAACATTTGAGCAGGCTGGTTAAGCTTCAAACTTTAGATATATATGGTTGCAACAATGTAACTTATATGCCCAAAGGCATGGGTAAGATGACTTGCCTTCACACTCTCAGTAAGTTTATAGTGGGTGGAGAAGGGAATTGTTCAAGTTGGAAGCAATGGTTTGATGGGCTGGAAGATCTAAAGGCTCTCAACAACCTAAAGGGTCATCTGGAAATCCAAATCAGGTGGCCCGAAAATACTACAGATGCTGTCAAGGAAGATGTTAAGAGGGAAGGATTATACCTGAATCATAAGGAACATCTCAATCACATTGTGGTTGATTTCAGATGTGAGGAGGGTGGTGGAAGAATGGATGATGAGGAAGCAAGAAGATTGATGGAAGTGCTGCGGCCACATCCTTATCTTGAAAATTTGGCTGTGAAAGCATACTATGGTGCGAAAATGCCTGGTTGGGCAACCCTTCTCCCAAATCTTACAGAGCTTTATCTTTCTGATTGTGGGGAATTGGAGTGCCTTCCATGCCTGGGAAACTTGGATTGTCTGAAAGTCCTCCGGCTTTCGCATTTGGCAAAATTGGAGTATATTGAAGAAGATAGCACATCAGCTAATTTCAGTTTTAGGCCTGGACCGGAAAGTGCAGGACTATCATTATACTTCCCCCCCCCCCCCCTTGAACTCCTTGAGTTGAAGCGTTTGCACAAGTTAAAAGGATGGAGGATAAGGGAAGGGTTAGGAGATGATCACCAACCTTTTAATGAAAGCAGCAGCAATGGTCCCGGTAATTACATTACCTTTCTGCTCTATAATCTCTGGCTCCTCAGATGGTTCAGACTTAAGGGCAAATGCTCTTCCAGGTGCTTTCGATACTCCTTTTGGGTTACGACCCGAGCTTGATTCACCAGCCGCTTTCAGTAGCAACACCTCACCAGGCCGCTGATTACCTCTAGCATTCCCAGATTGATTTAAAACGGGACATTCCTTGATTCTATGCCCCGTCTTCATGCATTTGAAACAAATGTTTTGCCCCTCACAGTTTTTCCCATAGTGATCTTTTCCACAACGTCGACACTTCCACTCCTTCTTCCCCCCTTCCCGTGCTTTGGTAGGGACTAAGGCCATAGACGTTCCGGCTGGATCCGTCTTAAATTTCTTGCTACTCCCTGCTCCAGATTTTTCGTTCCCCTTCCTCTTTCTTTTTGAGCTTTCATCCTTTTGCTCAATCCGTTCATGTTCTAAGGCTCGATCGTACAAATCCTCAAAGCTGCTATAAACCCCTATTCTTTTCTGGTACTTCAGATTTAACCCTTCAAAAAATCGCATGGATTTTACCCTTTCTTTGCTAGTAAAGTCTGGAGCGAACCGCGAGAGTTCCATAAATTTGGCAGCATATTCTACTACCGTCATCTGTCCTTGCCTTAAGAATAAGAATTCATTCTCTTTTTTCCTTCTTAATGCTGGAGGAAAGAACTTATTCCTCAATTTTTCCACGAACATCTCCCAGGTGGAAATGGCTTGGGTGGAGGTTTTCTTAACCGTACCCCACGACATATCCGCAGGGCCTTCCAGGTAAAAGGATGGCAGCTTTACCTTCAAGTTCTCAGGACAGTTTACCACATCCAGCAGCTTTTCCATATATGCAATCCAGTCCTCGAATTTTACCGGATCCGCTTCGCCGTCATAGCCCCGTGGCTTATGAGTAGCAAGCCTCTTATAGAACTTCCCTTCCTCATTATCCCTATTTTGTTCCTGCTTTTCCAGGATTGTCAGCAATCGGGTATTCATTTCCCTTAGCTGACGTATCTGTTCGGCTTGAGAATTTTCCAGTTGTTCCTGTGGTTCATTAGTTTTCACATTCTGCTGGATCTTATTGGTCACGTTGATGTGTGCCATAACCTATAAAATGATAACTGAATATTCTTAGTAGTCCCCAAAATTTTCAAATCATTACATATAAGCTACTAAACACTTATTCCCAGAAAGGATTGCAATTTCCCACTTTACACATATAAGCACACATATTCATATCATAGATCATTCAAAATATATTATAACTTGAAAATCTTACTTCAAAATACTTCCATTGCCCAGAGTCAATCATCTCATCCTGACAATTCTTTTATACATACAATAAAAACTAAGGCTACCACCACTTCCTTCCACATCATCACTATGCTACTTCCTCCTAAAGAATGTTATACGGATCATATGCGTATCCACTGTTATCGCTACTGGAGGATGGGGTTTCGGGAATGTAGTCGGGGTCACTCATCCATGAGTTACTTCCTCGAAATACTACTCCTGGCACCCCCGAGGGCACTCCTGAATCATCACTTGATCCTCTCGAATTACGTGACTGGGGAGGAGCTATACTCGTAGCAGAATCTCCAGATCTTTGAGGTTGAGGTGGTGCCATACTAGCAGCAGAGTTAGGGGGTGTAGGAACTCTTCCCCCTCTTCTTCTTTGGTATTCTATTGTGGCTATTCTGTTGTACATATGTCTCCAGTACTGAGCATTCCGACCCATATCTTGCAAACCCGTTGCTTGCTTAGCCCGCTCCATCTCCTCTAACACCTCCTCCGGTGTTCCTTCCCACCTGATCAGATTCTTATCAATATTATCCATCGCAGTACTATCATTCAAATTCAGCAAAGATGGTGTTGCCATAAACAAGGTTAGCAATTTCCAATAGGTCCAACGAAACACCACCCATGGATGAAAC
Organism: Beta vulgaris subsp. vulgaris; assembly: GCF_026745355.1. Lineage (NCBI taxonomy): Eukaryota > Viridiplantae > Streptophyta > Magnoliopsida > Caryophyllales > Amaranthaceae > Beta > Beta vulgaris. The sequence goes on from NC_079204.1 coordinate 9,313,281, forward strand.
TGCGGTAAGGTCTTGATGAGGGTTCCTCTTGGTACCTTCGATTTCCATCACTACCAATCACCCAATATGCGTTGTTTCTCCATATTACTCTTGACCCATTACCATTACCACTTCCACTTGCAGACATCTAATTGCACATACATAACACATAACTTAGATAGCACACATAAGTATCAAACACATAATCTACACACATTATTTGCCCTACTGAGCATGTTACTCTTACCATCATAGCATTTCTTAGCTTCCTTGAACATGATCAATCAATCATCTAAAACATTTATGTTTAAAACAATTGAAACTGATTTGGGTTATTAGTTAGTTTAAGCATGTTATACTCGAGTGGTGAAATAATGTGATGGATTATGTTCAAGGGCAAATAATGTGTGTAGATTATGTGTTTGATACTTATGTGTGCTATCTAAGTTATGTGTTATGTATGTGCAATTAGATGTCTGCAAGTGGAAGTGGTAATGGTAATGGGTCAAGAGTAATATGGAGAAACAACGCATATTGGGTGATTGGTAGTGATGGAAATCGAAGGTACCAAGAGGAACCAAATGTTAAGAGAAATGAAGGAGAGGATCATCTGGTATTTGCTAGAGAGAAACTCAATGTCATAGAAGAGTATAACCAGTTATATGGGAGTGGAAACCATAACCCTTTCACTCGACCTGCTATTCAAGCATACACCCTCATCAAGACCTTACCGCAGTTTCATCCATGGGTGGTGTTCCGTTGGACCTATTGGAAATTGCTAACCTTGTTTATGGCAACACCATCTTTGCTGAATTTGAATGATAGTACTGCGATGGATAATATTGATAAGAATCTGATCAGGTGGGAAGGAACACCGGAGGAGGTGTTAGAGGAGATGGAGCGGGCTGAGCAAGCAGCGGGTTTGCAAGATATGGGTCGGAATGCTCAGTACTGGAGAGATATGTACAACAGAATAGCCACAATAGAATACCAAAGAAGAAGAGGGGGAAGAGTTCCTACACCCCCTAACTCTGCTGCTAGTATGGCACCACCTCAACCTCAAAGATCTGGAGATTCTGCTACGAGTATAGCTCCTCCCCAGTCACGTAATTCGAGAGGATCAAGTGATGATTCAGGAGTGCCCTCGGGGGTGCCAGGAGTAGTATTTCGAGGAAGTAACTCATGGATGAGTGACCCCGACTACATTCCCGAAACCCCATCCTCCAGTAGCGATAACAGTGGATACGCATATGATCCGTATAATATTCTTTAGGAGGAAGTAGCATAGTGATGATGTGGAAGGAAGTGGTGGTAGCCTTAGTTTTTATTGTATGTATAAAAGAATTGTCAGGATGAGATGATTGACTCTGGGCAATGGAATTGTATTTTGAAGTTAAGATTTTCAAGTTATAATATATTTTGAATGATCTATGATATGAGTATGTGTGCTTATATGTGTAAAGTGGGAAATTGCATTCCTTTCTGGGAATAAGTGTTTAGTAGCTTATATGTAATGATTTGAAATTTTGGGGACTACTAAGAATATTCAGTTATCATTTTATAGGTTATGCACACATCAACGTGACCAATGAGATCCAGCAGAATGTGGAAACTAATGAACCACAGGAACAACTGGAAAATTCTCAAGCCGAACAGATACGTCAGCTAAGGGAAATGAATACCCGATTGCTGGCAATCCTGGAAAAGCAGGAACAAAATAGGGATAATGAGGAAGGGAAGTTCTATAAGAGGCTTGCTCTCATAAGCCACGGGGCTATGACGGCGAAGCGGATCCGGTAAAATTCGAAGACTGGATTGCATATATGGAAAAGCTGCTGGATGTGGTAAACTGTCCGAGAACTTAAGGTAAAGCTGGCATCCTTTTACCTGGAAGGCCCTGCGGATAGTGGTGGGGTACAGTTAAGAAAACCTCCACCCAAGCCATTTCCACCTGGGAATGTTCGTGGAAAGTTGAGGAATAAGTTCTTTCCTCCAGCATTAAGAAGGAAAAAAGAGAATGAATTCTTGTTCTTAAGGCAAGGGCAGATGACGGTAGTAGAATATGCTGCCAAATTTATGGAACTCTCGCGGTTCGCTCCAGACTTTACTAGCAACGAAAGGGTAAAATCCATGCGATTTTTTGAAGGGTTAAATCTGAAGTACCAGAAAAGAATAGGGGTTTATAGCAGCTTTGAGGATTTGTATGATCGAGCCTTAGAACATGAACGGATTGAGCAAAAGGATGAAAGCTCAAAAGAAAAAGGAAGGGAAACGAAAAATCTGGAGCGGGAGTAGCAAGAAAATTAAGACGGATCCAGCCGGAACGTCATGGCCTTAGTCCCTACCAAAGAGGGAAGGGGGAAGAAGGAGTGGAAGTGTCGACGTTGTGGAAAAGATCACTATGGGAAAAACTGTGAGGGGCAAAGCATTTGTTTCAAATGCATGAAGACGGGGCATAGAATCAAGGACCCGTTTTAAATCAATCTGGGAATGCTAGAGTAATCACGGCCTGGTGAGGTGTTGCTACTGAAAGCGACTGGTGAATCAAGCTTGGGTCGTAACCAAAAGGAGTATCGAAAGCACCTGGAAGAGCATTTGCCCTTAAGTCTGAACCATCTGAGGAGCCAGAGATTATAGAGCAGAAAGGTAATGTAATTACCGGGACCTTTGATGTGTGTAATTTACCTGCATTTGTATTATTTGATTCTGGAGCATCCCACTCTTTTATTTCAAATTATTTGCATTCCGCATAGAGCAAAAACCCAAAGTGACTTCATGTGATTTGAATGTAACTTTGCCTGATAAAACTACCTTCCGATGTAAGTATATGCTGAAAGAATGTGGTATTAGAATTGCGGAGGTGGATTTGAAGGCAGATTTGATAATGTTTGATTTAGGTGTGTATGATGTGATTCTGGGTATGGATTGGTTGAGTAAAAATCGAGCTATAATAGAATGTTATACTCGAGTGGTGAAACTTCGACCCTTCTTAGAGCGGACCATTACCCATCAGGGCTGGGATGGTGCTATGGAAGCACATATTTGTCAGGTAACGGAACGAGGAGAAACTGAATCAAAATTGATGAATATACCGGTAATTCGAGAATTTCCCGATGTATTTCCGGAGGATTTACCAGGGTTGCCTCCACATCGAGTTGTGGATTTTCATATAGATTTGATTCCGGGAGCTACCCCGATCTCAAGAGCTCCGTATAGGATGGCGCCAGCTGAGATGGTAGAATTAAAGAAGCAATTAGATGAGTTGTTGCAGAAGGGATATATCAGACCTAGTGTGTCTCCATGGGGAGCACCAGTGTTGTTCGTTAGAAAAAGGATGGCTCCATGAGATTATGTATAGATTATGAGAGATCAATAAGATCACGGTGCGGAATAGGTATCCTTTACCAAGAATTGATGATCTATTTGATCAGCTGAGGGGAGCGAGTGTATTCTCCAAGATTGATTTGAGGTCTGGTTATCACCAGATGAGGATTGTAGAGGAGGATATACCAAAGACAGCTTTCCGCACTCGATACGGGCATTACGAGTTTTTAGTTATGCCATTTGGATTGACTAATGCGCCTGCGGCTTTTATGGATTTAATGCAACGCTATTTTAAGCCGTTCTTGGATCGATTTGTGGTTATCTTTATAGATGATATCTTGATATACTCAAGGAATCGTGAGGAACATGAAGGTCATCTGAGAACTGTCCTGGCTACACTCCAGAAGGAAAAGTTGTATGCCAAGCTTAGTAAATGTGATTTCTGGTTAGAGGAGGTGAAGTTTCTCGGACATGTGGTGTCTAAGGAAGGCATCTCTGTAGATCCGGACAAGATTAAGGCAGTAGAAGAATGGCCAGCACCGAAGAATGTGTCAGAAGTTCGGAGTTTCTGGGTTTAGCAGGTTATTATCGGCGATTTGTGAAGAATTTCTCTAAAATAGCATTACCCATAAAGTTTAATCAGGAAAAACTCCCGTTTCCAATGGAATGAAAAATGTGAAGCCGCCTTCTTAGAGTTAAAGCGGAGGTTAACCAGTGCTCCTATTCTGACCTTCCCTCCGGAACTGAGGGTTTGAAATTTATAGTGAATGCTTCTCAGGAAGGTTTGGGATGTGTGTTGATGCAGCATGGGAAAGTGATAGCCTACGCGTCTCGACAGTTGCGACCTCATGAGAAAAATTATCCAGTGCATGATTTGAATTAGCTGCAGTTGTCTTTGCTCTGAAGTTATGGCGACATTATTTGTACGGAGTTTCATGTAAGGTGTTCACGGATCATAAAAGTTTGAAGTATATCTTCACTCAAAAAGATATGAACATGAGGCAAAGAAGATGGTTAGAGTTGCTCAAAGATTACGACATCGACATTCAATATCATCCCGGAAAAGCAAATAAGGTGGCAGATGCACTTAGTAGAAGGCCAAGGAGTGAATTAAGCTTTTTATCGCAATGCCAGATGAACTGAGTAAAGAGATAGAGTTATTTGAACTCGTTTTAGTACGTTCAGGGGAAATTGGAGGAACCATTAATGCTTTAACTGTCCAACCTGACCTATACTCAGAGATTCGGGAAAAGTAAATCCAAGATGCATTCCTGCAGGGTGTCAAAGAAAAGATTAAGAATGGCGAAACTCAGGAATTTGCTCAATATGAAGATGGAAGTATTAGACTGAGGGGACGATGGTGTGTTCCCGAGGATCAGGATTTAAGACAGAGGATTTTGAAGGAAGCTCATAGTAGTCCGTATTCAGTGCATCCTGGTAGGGACAAAATGGTGCGAGATCTTAAGAAATACTTCTGGTGGAGAGGCCTCAAGAAGGATGTAGCGAGATATGTAGCGAGATGTTTAACATGTCAAAAGGTGAAGTTTGAGCGCCAGAAGGCACCTGGGTTATTGCAACCATTACCTATTCCAGAATGGAAATGGGATTGTGTCTCAATGGATTTCGTGTCTGGGTTACCAAGATCTAGGAAAGGAAATGACTTAATTGGGGTAATAGTGGATCGTCTCACAAAAACGGCGCGATTTCTTGCAATAAAGGGGACTTGGAATCAGTCGCAGATGGCTGATGCTTACGTTCGGAATATTGTTCGTCTTCATGGGGTACCAGTAAGCATTGTTTCGGATAGAGACCCCCGATTTCTGGCTGATTTCTGGGAGAAACTTCAGGAAGCTTTTGGAACAACATTGAAATTTAGTACAGCATTTCATCCTGCTACCGATGGTCAAACTGAACGTACAATTCAGGTATTGGAAGATATGTTGCGAGCTTCTGTTTTGGAATTCCAAGGGTCTTGGGAAGATCATTTAGCTTTGATAGAATTCTCTTATAACAATAGTCATCAAACCACAATAGGAATGGCTCCATATGAAGCCCTGTATGGTCGGAAGTGCCGAACGCCGATTTGTTGGGAAGATTTAAGGAATAGAGTACCTGTATACACAAGGCCAATTACAATTATGTCTTCCTCAATTGAAGTCATTGAGAATAGAAAGATGCCCATTGCTGACATTTATGCCGCTGTGTCCCAAGACAGAAAAACTGCATTTAGTTGTATTTAATGAATGACTCCGGATAGTGCATACTAAAGGAGATGAGAATTTCTATGCTCCATTACATTCATCATCATCTGATCCTGAAAACCCGAGGAGCACTATTCCCATTCCCATGTTAAGAGAGGTATACATAAACAATGTGGCATGGCTAAATTCGCTGCCTATGGAGGCTTTTAGGTGTCTCACTCATATGACAATAAAAAACGACAAGGTAGAGAGTTTGGGAGAAGTTGGGGAGGTGTTTCGGAGCTGCTCATCTTCTTTGCGATCCTTGAATATCACAGGTTGCTCCAACTTAAGAAGTGTTTCTGGAGGGCTGGAGCATCTCACTACTTTGGAGATGTTAGAAATATACGACACCCATAAGCTGAGTCTTTCAGAAGACCCAGAAGGTGTTGTGCCATGGAAATCCCTTCATCACTCCCTCAGCTACTTGCAATTGATGAATCTCCCACAGCTGGTCAACCTGCCTGATTCGATGCAGTTCTTGGTCTCCCTCCAAACCCTTTCAATGGTGCATTGCAGTAAACTGGAATCAGTGCCAGATTGGATGCCCCAACTCACTTCCCTCAGGAAGCTTATGGTTTCATTCTGTTCCGCACATCTGGAGAGAAGATGTCAAAATCCAACTGGGGTGGACTGGCCTAACATTCAACACATCCCCTCCATTGATGTCACCTCTAGCCGTCCTAAGTTTTTAGTGTTGCCGTATGAATAGGTATATACTTCTTTGGTTTTGGTTCGTGCTTCCATTTAGCTCAAATTGGAAACGAGTGTATGACATCAGAGTCTTCTCAACGGTGACCAATCTGCAGTTATTACCCTACGTGTATGTTCTGATTTATAGTGATGGCAATGTTCAATAGTTCATTATAATCGCAAATCAAATTTCTTTGTCCATTGTTTATAATCCCAAATCCAATTTCTTTGGAAGATTGTGCTGAGGAGAGCTTGATGAAGGAACTTGTTTAAGGTTTTTTCTCTTATAGATTATCTTTCTACCATTGTTTATAATCCCAAATGCATCTTGGTCTGAGAAGGAATTCCATATTTTTTCTAGTTTTACTTGAGGTTAAGGCTGTTTATAATCACAGGCTTTGCCAATAGCATAATTTTTATAAAGTACTACTGTACAGATTATAATCTTCAAAGGTTTGAGAGAATCGTCCTAAATTCATGTAAAGTTGGAGTTAAGGAGCAGGAAATGGAGTTACTCAAGTGTTAATGCAATCAGCTCAAAAAATTACTAATACAGAACTTATTCGTGGCACAACTCAGAAGCCTTTATAATTATAAAAGTAGTAAAGATTTCGTTCGGAAAGAATTATTCATATTAGAGTACAATGAATAATTTGCTTTGGCAAAGCCATCTGAAGGTCCTTAAGAAATGTTTAATGCAGGTGATTTAACTTGCTGTGATTATGTCACCAGGAGAACTTGCTTATCAAAGAATTCAGTAGCAAGTTGGTCGATACTCGACAGAACATCCTTATCAAACATGTTAATGCAGAGGTGAGAGCATGATACCCTCTCATTAGTATCATATTTTACATTATTAAGAAATATATTAACATCTGAAATTATATATGCTGATACAATCATCTTATGCATTTTGAATTCTACATTAAACACAGTGAAAAACATTATTTCGAGCATCTGCGTTTGTGCTTGTGGTTGTGTAATGGTAAATTGGCAATTGCTTGACCTTTGTTTAAGGCTGGGTAAGCTTTCAAAAAGTTAAATTGTTTAGCAGTAGACCAGTAACTAGCCAAACAAAGACCAAGCTATACGCCAACTGTTTCTTCACGTTCACTCTACAAGTGCTGAATACCGAAATCTAAAGTCAAAAGTCAAACATCTCAGTATGAATATGTAGATTGAAGAGTTTTGTATGCATTCAATGCAACAAGTTGAATTTGTTCACACCTTTACTTGGTCAAAAGTTGACTAATTTTACACAACGAACTTTAGCATCAATCATCATCCTACTATCTACGAGTTGAAAGAAATTTGTACAAAAAATTGTATTAACCCTGATACAGTTCAGTTAAGCCCGTCTGTTGATCAGTCTGCAATTTGAATCACTCGTCCACTCGTATGACTTAGTGTGCGATCTTGTGTCTAGCTTTCTCGAGACCCCGCCTCCTGACCGTGCCCAGCACACCCCAACCATTCCCAGCTCTACTAGCTAGTATCAGCATACATGGCCAACATGGGAAGAGCCAGGACTGTAAGCATGTCGTTTACTGAGTCACAGCTGCTGTCAGCAGCAGGAGATGGAGATGAGGAATTCCTAATAGAAGCTCTTGCTACTCAACCTATTGATTACTTCCTAACGCGGAGCAAAAACAAAAATGGTGAAGAACATTGCAATATTATCCACATTGCAGTGTTAAATGAACAAGCAAAGTTCCTCAATCGAGCATTGAGTATATTACCCATCTCAACTCTGCATCTCCTTCTCTGTCAGCAAGATTTTTCCTACTTTAGTTACAACCCTCTTCACTGTGCATCTTTACGAGGTAACTTTACTATTGTCAAGCTCCTCGTCGAGTTTTACGAATCATCATCATCTTCTTCTTCGTCGTTGGTTGATCGAAGCTGTAGGCCATGGTTAGCCAAGGATGTGAACGGGAAGACGCCTTTGCAGGTGGCTTTGGATAGGGGTAGAGATGAATGTGCATTAAAAATAATGGGATTAGATGAAGAATTGCTTTGTAATATGGTTGATAATAAAGGTAACAGCCCGCTATTTCAAGCTGTACAAAGAGGTTGTGAACAAATTGCTATGAAGATCTTGGCATCGGGGCATTCTTATAGTACTGGTGGCGAGTATGAGTTGACTCCCCTTCATGTTCTACCAAATTGCTCAGGTGTGTAGTATTGATTTGTTTTTCAATTTGTTAAAATTTTTTACGCTTTCTGTCCCTTAATTTTTCTCACATGTGGGTTTGACACAGAAATTTAGTGTTAAGAGCAACTTCAATGGTCAGCTATGCACTCTTCTAACTTAGCTTTCCACCTCAACTACATTCAAGTAACATTAGTTTCAGGCTACAACGTCCTTTTGGGTGCATTTCTTCACTTGAACTTATATCAAAACCGAGCTTATTACTCTTGATTGGACCTAATCAACCATGATACGTGTTTTCTGGAAGTTAACAGTTTCCTAATTTAGTTTGCTTCTGTACAATTTCAAGATAACTAATAAAGTATTAGCAATCTTAACTATAAAAAAAGAAGAAAACACTAGCCTAATATCATCTGATCTGCAGAGGAAGTTTGCGAACTTCTACTTGACAAGCATCCAGAAATGATAAAAGCAGTCGACAAAAATGGACTTACAATCCTACACAAATGGGCAATGATGGATAAACTATGGCCATTTCAATTTCTTTTAAAGCAAGAAAAAAGTTCTAGGTTGAGGAAGGACTTCATCAACCTTTTATGTGCAACTGAGAAGTCGACAGGCAACAATCCTTTACACACAGCAGCTTATTACCACAATGAAGAAACTGTGCAGGTTGTGCAGCATCTTGTAGAAGCTTATATAGATGCTAAGGAACAAGGAGTGGAACTTCAGCCGAGCCCTTGGACATGTGAGAATATAGAAGGAGATACACCTTTGATGGTATCCTTAATCAACAAACATGAAAAATTGGCACTGTATTTCATGTCTGTGGATATGGAGAATTCAGTTGTATATGCAACCAAGAGTGTACTATATTGTGCTGTACTGCGTGGATGTGATGAAGTTGCAGAAGAAACAGTGGCTTCAGTTGATCCTGCCTGCTTCAGCTTCATGCAGCTTAAAGACGATGGTGGGCGAAATGTCTTGCATGTTGCATCAAATTGCACAGGTGAGAGTACCTTATTGCTTGTATATCTTTCTTCTTATTTGAAAAATCTTGGAGGAACTAACTAAGCACAAGCAAGGCCAAGGCTTCGTCGTGCTATGGTGGGCTCAAACAAGGCCTATGCACAGCCTGGCCCACATGGGTGCAGGCGGCTTCTTTAAGAAATTGAGGAGGCTGAAACACGGCTGGCTTTTTGGGCTTGTGCTCATTTTCAAAATTGATGCCCATTACAACCCACGGAGCACTGCTGTGATCTTGTGTCGTGAGTCATGACAGGCCAGTAACGGGCTTGTGCTGGGCAAGTAATATGGCATAACTATCCTTATCATTATTTATAACCGGAACATCTCATATATGCAAACCTTTAATTCTGACTTTAATCAGTTTATTATAGAACATGGAAATCGAACATATCTCAGCAGCATATTCAAGCTATTGTAAACTTCTTTAAATAATTAAGGTGGTAGACGTATATGCCTTGTATTATTTCTGGTCAAAATGAGTATCAGGGAAATCTAATAAAACAATTTAATCTTTACCTATATAGCAAGAAAACAGTTGGGATTTTGAAAACGGGAAAATCTTGAGTCCCATCCATTTATTTGCTTCATTACCACGGAACTGGGGAAATTTCACATACTTGAAGTTTCGGTGCTTCATAGATTCTAACATTGAAGTGTTTATACAGAGAGAACAGGCACCTTGTTGGTGGAAAAGCTAGCTTGGTTGATCAACGAGCCAGATGATGATGGAAAGAGACCCCTTGATATAGCTTCAGAAGTTGGTAACGCATGGCTTATAAAATTACTGCTGACAAAAGACCCTTCCTCAAACACAAGTGCGCCATTTGCTTGGATTGAAGCATGTAAAAAAGGCTACTTATCAGCTATACATGCTTTCATAGACCATTCCCCTGATTTTAGAACATTTTGTCTCCAAAGAAAAGACTCTCCTTTACATCACATACAACTGAGAAGTTACAAAGAATACCAAGAATTTCTTGCTATTCCGTTGATTCAAGAGATGAAAAATATGCTCGATTTCAGTGGTTCAACGCCCTTGCATCGAGCATTAGAACGTAAGGATATCCTCCTTGCTGAAGCACTGCTCTCTGGCGATGGGGTTCATAGAAGCATCAAAGATAAAAATGGTAAAACTGCTACCGACCTGCTAGTAAAGCTGTGCGACCAAGAGTATGAATGGGTATGTGTCTCCAGTCTCCACCTAATTCTTCCAATCTAGAAAACTATGATTGCATTAGGAAATACTTCTATGTCAGTTGTCACTATCATCCCTTGCTTGCTATAAGTCTACATTGTCTTGGCAAAAACATAAAATGAGCATAAATATAAAGGTTAATTTTTTCTAGGGAAATTGTACTGCGTATACCCTAAACTAGAATTTGCCAAATAACCTTAGAGATTCAAAATATATCCATAACTATTAACTTTGGCTGATTTGTAATGGTTTTCTCTTATACAATTTATTGATTCAAACCTATTTCTGCTGATTAAACTTGATTATTGGTAATATTGAAGAAAAATTCTCATGGCCTTGCAAGACAGTGAAGTTTCCATGAATCTCGGAAAAATGACAGCCACAGGATAAAATAAGACTGCTTTAGACAGCATAGTAGCTCTTATGTTTTACTATATACAAGAATATGTAAAAGCCTTGATCTATGAAATGAATTGTTCTATATATATTATTATGGTGATATGCAAGCTCCTTCTTTGAATTCAATTTCAAACAAAATGCAGGATACTATGTGCAAACGTACACAAATTAGTCCGTGGCTAACGACAAACTATATCGGAACTTCCTTTGCTAATGCGGCCTTTAGATACAGAGGCAATACAAGACTTGGTACAACACCATCAGCAGGAGAAATGCGTAGCACACTTTCAGTCGTAGCAGCCCTTCTAGCAACCCTTACATTTGCAGCTGGGTTTACACTTCCTGGAGGCCTTAACGAAGATACTGGTGAAGCCATCTTAGCAAAGAAGGTTTCATTTCTAGTGTTTATACTAGCAGACACATACGCGATGTGTTGCTCCATGTTGGTGCTGTTCTGCCTCATATGGTCTATGGTTAGCGACAGAGATAAGTCACTTCTACTGATTGATCGAAGTGTTGTGATACTCGTCCAATCACTTTATGGAACGTTAATAGCATTTATGGCTGGAGTTTACACTGCTATATCACACAAGTCTTTGTGGGCAGCTATTATAGTCATTGTTATGTGCTCTTTCGTTGCGATTTCAGCTAACAGAGCTATTCTGGATAAAGTGCTTGATAAGTTGATCCCTTCGGCTGATAGTAAGAGAAGAAATTAAACCCAGACACTGGATGGATTTCTGGATGATGTAGGCTCTCCTATAATCTTTCACTATCTTATGATTTTGGATATTACTGTCTGCAAATGTTAAACTCACACATTGCTATTATAGTTCTTTGTTATGCAAGTATGGATTCAACTAGTGGTGTCAGAAACAGATCTGACCGCTGGGTCAACCTGATTCTGACCTGACTTGAACCTGGTTCGACCTGGGAGGGTCAGTCTCCAGACCTGACCGAAACCTGACCTGGGATTACCCAGACCTGACCGGCACCCGACAAGATTATATCCTGACCTGTTCAGACAGACCTGCTCTCAAACCCGAACCCGACCGTAATCAACAAGATATTATAAAAATTCAATTATTTTTTATATCTACAAAATTATTTAAATATGTTAATTTATAAATTTGCTTACATTTAATAATTAATTAAATAAAAAATTAAATTACATTCAACCTAACCATTTGAGGGTTACACTTTCAATATCATGTATTGGTTTATATTTTTATTTCATTTATTTTTGAATTATTTGTAACATTACTCTCTTAATTCATGTTAACTAAATAAAATAGGATCGGCCTTATATGATTCAATTTTTCAAACCAACCAATTTGGACGACTAAACACCATAAAATTATTAAAATTCAATTATTGTAAATTATTTTTATTAAAACTAAATGAAAAAAAAAATTGAGTTAAACTTGACAAATTTCAATTAAAAACCGAACTTAACTCAACCAAAATTGTTTTGTAACCAAGTTAATTTATTATTATTTAGATTAAATCATACTCAAATTCACAAGTCAATTATTTTTACAAGTCAACCAAAATCACTAAGTTAATTTTTATTATATTTGGATTTCTAAGTTATGTGAAAAAGGTATTAAATATTTATTAAATAAATTATTGATAATGAAGTTTATAAATCAAAATACTAAAATTTTGTAGTCAAATTTGTAGTAATTTGGATATAATAACAAATTCTGATGGCACCTTTGTCCAAGTCCATGAGCCCAAACTCATAAGCTGAATTAGCCCAACACCAAGATCTCCAAATCAGAAAAACAAAAACAAAAACAAAAACAAAAAGACAATAACTCCATCTTCCTCCTCGATGGATGTTGCTCAACAACAACCACCTATTCCAACTCAGTATACTTAATCTTCTAGAAATCCATTGAAATTTAACTCTCTCAATCACACTTAACAGAAAAACAATAGAAAAGCTTCTTGTTTTCTTGAAATTCATGAATGCTAATGGTTTGGAGAATTTTTAAATCTGAAAATAATCTATTCAACTATAAATAAGAGAGTTTGAGTTCGAAATTTAATCACAAATCAACAAACAAAACTCAGAAAATAAAATCAATTAGGAGAATTGGAAGCAAAAATTCAATCTTTATTTTCTTTGTTTTCTTCGGCCACCGGCAACCACCACCACAACTAGTTAACATGAATTAACTAGATTTTGCAGAGCCATTAAAATACCCAGATTTTGCAGACCCAAATAACCCACTACACTTATTAGATTGATTTTAAAACAAAGATGAGGAATTTGGATGAACTCTTGGAATAGTACCAAATGTTCTGGAACTGGAGCTGTTTTTTAAAGCATTGTAGAAAACCTTTGAATTGCTGTACCACGCCATCATTTTTGAAGAACAAAAGGTGCAAACTTTTCTCAAAATTCTTGAATTTCAGGGTCAATTATGAACTGGGTTCAAGTAGCATACTAAAAACATTTTGTGATTTTTGAATTCTGAAATGTAAAATTTACGAGATTAAGGGTTTTAGACGAGATGGGTCACAACTGGTTAGCCCAAAATAGTATGATATTCCTGCAGTGGAGAAGTTTTCTCTATGCAGCAAACTATGCAACAAACTATTGGGACGGTCCACAAACACAGCAGCACCACCTACCGCCGTCTAACAACCGCCCCACCCCTTATCCTTCAGCACTGCTAACTTCCTCTCCTTCGGCCTTTCGAGCCTCCCTCTCTCTCTAATGGGCAGTCCCAAAAAGAGGCGGAAGAAAAATATAAGAGGAGTTAGTTTAGGGTTTAGATAAGGGAACAACGTTTATATATGGAGAAAGGGGATTGAAATTGATCGTTGATTTGAGTTTGTAATTTTGTATCCAGTGGCTGAGAATAGTCATCCGTGTGTGGGTGTGTTAGTGAGGTTTTAGCCATAGATTTGATCTGGTCAATGGTTAGGATAGAGTGGTTTTTTTTGTTGGATTTCACATGTCTATCAATTTGATCAATATATGAGATGAGATATTAGACTCAAAATCTATCAATTTTACTTTTTATTTCGTTATCAAAATTTGATGGAGATTTCGATTTTTATATTCAATAATAAAAAATTTAGCAATGATAATTGATAATTAATATCGTTACTATATATTATAATCTTTGTTGTTATTATTATCATTATTATTATCAATATTATTGCTACTATTTCATAACAACTTATTTTGATTCAAGTAGATATTTTGTGTTTCAAAATGAATATATAGTTTAATGACGATTAACTTAAACAGAGTATTGTTTTATTGAATAATAAGCTTATCGACTTACATTGACACATCAATCTCATTCAATAAAAACATCTTTCCATCAAATTAGATGAAGTTTCATAATGACTTTAACTTAAAGACGATTAACTTCAAGTCATTTAAGTAAAACTTTTAGTTTCAAAATGCATTACACGTAAAGGTGATTAACTTAAATAATAATAAATCCTTTATATGAAATTTGGAACTGATCTTGTACTCGTTATTATTGTCGTTGGTTATGAATTATGATATATAATATTAAAACATATGAAGAGTCTCCTCTACTTCTTTACTCATTAGGGTGGTTTTACGCAGTTGATTAGTCGAAATAAGAGTTGACTAAGAGAATACACTAACATCACGATAATCAATATAGTGTTTTTATTGGTTTTTTGTTATTATCCTCATATTAATTGCACACACACATATGTATGTATATGTTGATCTTAATACTTTTATTAATACGATTCATTTACATATATATACAAAGTTAAGAGAAGACCACAAATATTATACTAGTATTAAACTATAGTATAACATAAAAACAATTAACTTAAATAATATTATAGCTTATAAAGACAAGGGAGTGTTATTGTTGTTAATCTTATACTAGTATTAAACTATATTTTACTTGTTTAATAAGTTATGATTAACTATTTTACTTAACTTATGGTTGTTACTTGTTACATGTTCTTATGATTAACTATTATCATTTTCATTTGATGTTTATTTGTAGTATTGTTCTCATTACCATCATAGCTATTTACAAACTTATATATCGATCATAATGCTTATAATAATAAATCATTTATATAAAGTTTGGAATTGATCGTATACTCGTTATTATTGTCGTTGGTTATAATATATAATATTAAAACATATGAATAGTCGTTCTACACTTCTGCTCCTTTACTCATTAGAGTCGTTTTACGCAGTTGATAAATAAGAGTTGACTAAAAGACTACATTAAACATCACGGTAATCAATATAGTGTTTTTATTGATTTTTCGTTGTCATCCTTATATTTATCGCACACACACATATGTATGTATATATATATATATATATATATATATATATATATATATATATATATATATATATAATCGATCTTAATACTTTTATTAATATGATTCATTTACAAAATACATAACAAAATCAAGATGACCCGATCAGGAGTTACCCGAAGTTGAATTGGCGTTCAACAACGAATGGACCCGATGTTTCACAATGATCGAACTAAGATGAGTAAGATCATTACTAATTCAACCCGAGTACATTTTACTTAACTCAACCGCACATGGAACCTAAATACGATCTTCGCAAACCCGACTAAAAAAATGTCAAAGGGCAATTATACCCGAGAATGGATCGACTTGTAAACGGAACGTTCAGACCTGTTCGGCACCCGGGAATCCAATGATTCAAATGTGTTCGACCCAGTTGAACAAAACCTGACCAGTCATGACCTGGGGCACTGACAATCAGAATCTTGACCTGTCCGGGTATGACCTGGTTCGCCGTGGGTATACCCAGAACCTGTTTACTAACCTGTTTTGACACCACTAGATTCAACTCTGGACTTTGGTCAGTCTGGTAACTAGTTGCACCCCATGACCCCAACTTTTAGTTATTCTTATACTACCTCTGTTTTGTTTATAATACATTGGTACAAATCTTATTCATGTTACTAGATGAACATGCTAATGACTAGTTTTATAATCGGCTTGTTAGATGGAGCTCTGAGTACACATTTGAAAAATATATCTAATTAAAAATATTAAACCGACTTTAAACTTGTACGATACATGAGATTATAGGAAATAAAGAATATAAGTTTTCTAATTATTATACGGTTTTAGGAAAATTTAGCAATTAGTTTAGTTATTATATTAATTTGATACTTAGATTTTCAATTAGATTATACTAGAGTATATAAAATTTCCTAATTATATGTATTCGGTTTTCAATTAGAAAATAATGATTTAGTTTTATTATAAAATTAAATTACTTTTTCTAGACGGTGCTTTTCTCTCCAAAGTTTCCTCCTTTATTCACACATGCTAAACATGGAAGAATATATGTAGCATTATTGTTTTCACACATCATTTTCTAAAGGTTGTATGATTCTTATTCCAAAGCAAATTACCTTCGATAATGTTGTTACTCGATATCTAATAGAAAACTTTTCCATAGATGATATCAAGACCTTAATGATTTTAATAATTATCCAAATAATCGCCAGAGCAACTAGTACTTTTTAAACAATAATATATTTTTTTTTGACAATGGGGTAAACAATAATATTTCTTACATAAACATTTTCATATTCTTAGGGGGAAAAACCATTAAGAAAAATGCATGTATCTATTGGATCTCTATACAAGTTTATTTTGATAGTTCGAGCCCTAAATTTTGTCAGCAAGTCATATGTAAGATTTGTGTATAAACTATAAAGTGAACTATTGTTTATTTATTAGCTATGAATTAGGTTTCACAAAATATTTTATAAAGTTGAATGATGATTAACGGAAACTATACTGATATTTATGTAAAAGACCATTTATCTTATCCCTTATCTCTACTAGTCTACTTTAAGTTCTTGTGTTATGTTTAATTTTTGTCATGTATTTACCTAAATGCTAGTTTTACATTCACAACTCCTTTTCTTCACTAGAGCTATTTAACATTTCAAAATACGCTATAATTTTATATTAGCAAATATAAACGTAATGATCGGGATTCCTTTTATTTTTTCACAAATTATTAGAATAGGCGGTCTAATTTTTACATAAATTAGATGAACTTAGAAGTGAATTTTTCAAACAAACCCATTCTATTTCACTCTAACCCAACACTATCTTAGTCATCCCTTATCTTTTCCTTCCTTTGTTTTCTTGATTCTCGAACTACAACAGACAATTTTAAGAAATAACTCGGTATTCTTATCGAACGGATTAAACTAGTCACTAAATGGATAAACAAGTCACTGAATGCGTTAGTGAATGTCATTCACGAAATAGATTAAATTGGTCACGAAATAGAGTCACTATATTTAAAAAGGTAGCATGTTCTCTGCTGAATATTAGACTTGCACCGTGCCTAATTTTAAAAGTAAGCGGTATCTTACAAGACCAACTGTCATTTTTCCACTTCCCTAACAATGAGTAATCATGTTCATGTATCATACTCCTTGAACATGACATATATATTTTTCTAGAATGAAAAATCACCTAACACAAAAAGGGGAACCAATTAGAAAGAGAAAAAGAAAAGTAACACAAACAACAATCAAAACATGAAAACAACTAGCAAAATTTATTAAGTACTAATTACTACATCTAGTTACCTAAAATGCACTCTAATTACTTTAAAAAGTTCAAACTCCAACAATAGTGCAAATTAGCATAAACACTTGTTACAGCAAGTTGTGCAAACTCAGACACACAGACCACAGAAGGCGGAGTCCCCACACCAGAGGGGCAACTCTAATTTCTCCAACGTCTCCTTTTTCTTTCTCTTCTTCTCCTTTCTTCTTTGCTTTCTCCCTCCAGAATCTTTCTCTCTCTTCCATTTCCAGGTTTCTCTCTCCTCTTCTCTGCTTCTTATTTTTTGAAAGATGCAAACTTTTACTGAAATTTATGTTTTGAATAGTGTTACTTGTTGTTATGCTTTAAATTCTGAGTTGGGTCACTTTCATTTTTGTTTGAATTCAATGGGTTTTTGCTGAATTATGCTCTTTTTACTCCAGTGAACGGTTTTTCAGTTTCTGGGTGTTAACTGTATTTAGTTAATTAAGATTGGTTTGAATTCAAAAAAAACTTAGGGTTTGTTATTTCCATACTTAATCTTTATTTTTAATGTCTGAATATGTAAAAATGTTAAAATTATATGTTGAAAAAATGAGTAAACTAGTATCAAATCAAAGTTTTGAAGCTTTGAATTACTGATATGCTGTAGTTGGGTACTTGGTTTGATCTGTGAGATTATTCATAAGATGCTATCTTTATTTCCTGTTTTTTTTTTTAGTGCAAATATTCTGAATAAAATATGCATTAGTTTACTTTTTCGATAGAATATAAGTATTTGGGATTCTAAGTTATGGGACACTCAATTTTATATGCAGATCCAGCTGTTCCAGACTAGACTAACTTGGTAGCTTGAGCTTCACTTGTTGTGCTTGGATCTATTGAGCTTGGAAGTTTTGCTGATTTAGAGCCATATGTTCTAGATGTATTGTGTTAGTCAAGTAAAGTGTTGATATTGAAATTGGGACCTTTAGTGGCATAAGGGTGGTTTTTTTTTCATTTAGAATTTTGACCTTGAGCTTAGTTTTGGAATTGAGTGGTTGAGAAACTTCAAACACTTTGGCTTTTCAGTTTATTATACCTGGGTTTTTATTGAGGAAGGTAGTGAGAAAGCTCCAGGAAAATTTGACTCTTGTGTTTACGGAAAAGTCACTTGGTCTTCTCCTATAATTTTGCTGTAATCCTGGTTCTGGACCTCTAGGCTCTGGAATGGCAGTTGGCAAAAACAGCAGCAACGCTGGATCATTAACTCGGCGATGTCATTGTTTCAAGGTGGCAAACTTGAAGGAAACTATTTTGGATGCTAGCGAGACATCCGAGTTAAAAGATCGTTATGTTTTGGGAGATCAACTAGGTTGGGGGCAGTTTGGTGTTATCCGGGCATGTGCTGATAAGTTTACTGGAGAACTACTGGCGTGCAAGTCCATTGCCAAAGATAGACTTGTAACACAAGATGATGTTCGAAGTGTGAAGCTCGAAATCGAGATTATGAGCAAGTTGTCCGGTCATCCTCATGTTGTCGATCTTAAAGCTGTTTATGAGGAAGAAGATTATGTCCACTTGGTGATGGAGCTTTGTGCCGGTGGGGAGTTGTTCCACCGATTAGAGAAACAAGGAAGGTATTGCGAGTCTCAAGCCAAAGTCATCTTCCGGCATCTAATGCAAGTAGTCTTGTATTGTCATGATAATGGTGTTGTTCATAGAGATTTGAAGCCTGAAAATGTTCTTTTGGCAACCAAGTCTTCTTCTTCGCCAATTAAGTTAGCCGATTTTGGTCTTGCTACATATATCAAACCAGGTAGAACACTCTTCTTCATCTAGTTTGTGATTTTAGCTGTGTTACTCGGTCTCTTTCAATTCACCTCAATAGCTGTCCATGTTGAATTTTGGATACTTTGATCAAGTCAGTCTGGCCCCTAAACATGTTCCTGCGCCCAACACTAACAGTGTCTTAAGCCTTTGGTTACTGGTCAAGCAGGGGAGAGTTTGCATGGGACAGTGGGGAGTCCTTTCTATATAGCTCCTGAAGTTCTGTCAGGAGGTTACACCCAAGCTGCTGATGTATGGAGTGCTGGCGTGATTCTCTACATTCTATTGAGTTCTATGCCACCATTTTGGGGGAAGACAAAGTCAAGGATATTTGATGCAGTTCGAGCAGCTGATCTGCGCTTCCCTTCTGAACTTTGGGATCGGATATCAGAACCTGCCAAGGAGCTGATCAGGAAGATGCTTTGTGTAGATCCTTTGAAGCGCTTGACAGCTGAGCAAGTTTTAGGTATATTTTTAATTTTTGCCTCCTTTGCTGAATTCAGATGACAGTTTTTTTGACACAGTATACATTTGTAGAACCCAAGTGTCAGTGAATAGCCAACCAATGTCTGAAAAGTTTTTTTTGGCTTTCGATTACAAAATCATTTATTACATATTTGCATTAACTGTGTTATTTTTGACACATGACATGAAATCTTCATTGCTTATTTGTGATTCTTTGTAAATTGCTGTACATTGGAAGCTGCTCCCTTTTAACATTTGAGATGTTTGTAAGTGGTGAGTGTAGCTCATGTGTCCCATGGAGACAAAGCTTTTGGATGATTTTAAGACAAATGCATTCTCAGCTTATCTGATGATGTTATCCATGGTGTCTGTGGACACATGTACCAACACTAAAAATCTAGTATTTCTTGTTGGTTCTTTAGTTTTGCTGGAAATACTTAAGGGCTAAGGCTTTATTTTTGTTCCTGCAGCTCACTCATGGATGGAAGAGGTTACTGTAGCTACGGAAGAATCACATGAACATGATTTGGCCTGCTCTGAACATATAAAAACCCGAGATAGCTCATTTTCAGCGTCATGTATATCCAGGGATCACGATATAAGCTTTGGCACTGGATCTGCGGTAAATTGTGAACCTCAATCTCCAACATTTACGTGCAGATCGTCATTCTCGGCATTTATGGCGGAACCATCCACCCCTACCCTTATATCTGCTGGATTTTCTTTCCGTAGCAGCGGTGATTTCACTGCTCTTGAGTTTGTTTCTCCAATTCCTTCCTTGCCTAGCTTCACATTTTTCAGCCCTAGGTCAGTAGATGAGCATGGAAACCAAAATAAGGTTTTTTCAAGCAACAGGGAGAACACTGACGAAATTCATACAGGTAACTCACTTTTCTATTTGTAATAATTTGTTATTGTCACTGATTCTCTAATGTCATTTTTGCATCTCTAGGTCTTGTAACATTTTAAACGTCATATAAACATCCATGACATTTTATGTATTTTGCTCAACTTTCAAGTATTTTTGTATGACTTTTAAACTTTCAAGTTTTATCTGCGTATAACTTTTCATAGCCTAACCGTTTCTCTGTTGTATAAGTATATGCGAAAAATCATTCATCACATGAATTGTTTGAATCTAATGTTGGATTGTGCAGCCTAACCAACTCGAGTTTCTTTAAAAAAATTGTTCTGTAATTCAATTATGTCCTCCATATCTTATCTTTCTTAACTTTTAAAGCACTATTGAGAAACAGAAGAAAACCCCAGTGTGACGACTGTCAGATGTGGTTTGATTGAGATTAGACTATTTTATCAGTGTTGTGTTATTTAGATTCCAGTGCTGTTAATATCATTAGTTCCATCGTAAGCTTTTAAAGTTATCAATTCATAAAACTAGATCTAATGCCCATCGTATTTTTAGAAGGGGCCGACTTGGAGAAGCGATTTGAATCACCTCATTCATCGCTGTGCTCAGGAACTGATGCTAGGGACCTGAAAGAGAAGTCAGCAGACTCTAAGAGGAGTGGAGGAACAGGGGTGAGGATTTTGGGGATCCATAACAAGAGAAATAGGACGATTGGGCTTGGCGAATTCAACCAGCTTGATATTGTGGTCACTGAATCTGTCATCCGATGGGCGTCATGCACCCACTTACCTACCGCCTCATCACTCAGGTCTTCTCTTGTATGCTGATAATCATGGGTCGACCACAATGTATCCACTATGTATCAAATTAACATCATAAATCATGATATGAAGTTGGGCAACGCGCAAACGTGTGAATTCTACTGCTCTACTACAAAGATTGAAGATATAATGGGTTTGAGTCGCGTGTACTGTTGGTGATGATCATCCCATATTAGAGAGCTAATGTTAGTGACTAGATTGTAATGGATCTGCAGAATAAGCAGATTCTTCTTCAAAAGGTGTAAAGCATGGATTTTGAAAGCAATGGTTTTCTCAACCTTTTTGATCATGATTTAGTAGATATATATAGGGGGCTTTTTGTTCTTATTAGATGTGATTGTTAAGCCTTCTTCATGAACAAACATAAGCACTGGTGACTTGTGGGATGGTACATAGAAAGAGTTCTGTTTCATCGATTTTGATTTTGTCCAGATCCTCCTTTTCTTTCGAAAAAAGGGAAGGAGAGTATCCGAAAGATTACCCATTTTGTATTTTCAGTTGTCTTTAAAAGATTGATCCATTACCTTTCGGACAATTTGATTCCTATAATACTCCTATTTCTCTACTTCATTTCCTACCATATACTATTATACTAAAGATAAAATTACTTAATACGAACTTAAAATTAAGAGGAGAAACAAGGTAAAATTTTGTGAGGATGATGGAGGAATCATATGAGAGCTTACACACATTATATGCTTGGGAGTATGATGTACACTAGTTAATGAAGATTAGATACTTTTTTATATCTTTTGATTCGTATGTTCTTTAATAAATGAAGATGGTATATTTAAAATTTCGTGTGTATTTGAAAATATCATGCACATTAGACACCCAAGTTTAAGATTAATTTCGCAATTATCTATTTTTTTTCTTTTCTAAAGAGATTAAAAAAGGTAAGATATTATAATTTTTATCCAATCTGACTCGGACATAAATAGCTAAAATTTCAGAATTAAAGAAAAATCAAATTGAAGGCTGAACAAATGATGAGGATCATGTGAAATTGAGTTTAATTAGTAGAATAAATGTAGCTAAAGTTTCCATGCATGAGAGGAAGAAATTATTGGAGTTATATGAACGTGGGCATCTTCTAAATTATTACATATATGTTGACTTCTATATTGTGTGGATAATACTAAAAGATTCATATATTTTTGATACTCCAAATTGAACTAATGAATGTTTGAGAAGAAAAGGAAGAGAAGAATCTGACTGACACTTATAATCACATATTCAGTGATGGCCGACCAAAACACAATATAATGTTCTGGACCCAGCCTGGTTAATTCTTCGGTATAAATGCAATGCCCCATCAATATTTACGTGACTTTCTTTATTAACACACTGAGGTCTGAGTAGTACTAGTGAATAGTGATTGGTGGTGGAAGGACCATCGCTACGCTACTATTCGCTGGATTTCATACATCTTTAAACTTAATCATTAGAAAAAGCACAGGTTGTTGCGTTGACCTTTTCATAAAAGTCATAGTATATAAAAATTATTACAAAAGACCGTTTAATCTATATAAATATATTAAAAGGCGTGCGAAAAAAAAAAAAATCAAGAAATTGAATAGTATAGGTTTGATCCCGAAACTTCAAGTACATATACAGAGGGGTAGATGAGGGTGTGCAAGGAGCCCAACAGCACAGGGCTCTCAAAATTATAAAGGTCCCAAAATATATTATTTTGAAAATTTTACTTCATATTTCAAGAAATTAGTCTTGTTTTGCACCCTTAATAAATTTGTCAATGATTTATCTTTAGATTTTCAACTTTTCATCTTTAGAACTCTAACCTTCCATCTTTATTTTCTATAAATTTAGGGGCCCAATTTTCATATTAGAACCGGGGCCCCAAAATCTTCAAGACGGCCCTGAACATATACTAAAGTCTTAACCATTCGGCTAAGTTGTATATAGTGTTATTATCATAAAATATTATGTTAATAATTAAAAAAATTTCTTACCCGGGGCATAGCCCGGGCCTAATAACTAGTTTTAATATAAAAGTAGACTTAGTCACTAAATGAATTAAACGAATCACCGAAAGAAATTAACCTAGTCATTATTGCGCTGATTTTCTTTTTAATATTGGGCTAACCATTGCTTAATTTTAATTTAAAAGTTGACGGTTTCTTACAAGACAAACTCCTTAGTATATTGTTTGGCCGATAATACCGCTTAATTTCTTTGATAGACTTTATCCCTTTTCTTTATATTCTTATTCGACTGATATATTTGCAAATGCACATCTTTAATTATATATAAATTTGTAATTACCTACGTATAAAAATTTAATATTATTAAAGTATTAACTGAGACAAATCAAACAAGACCCTATTGATCAAGTGAGTTTCATCTTTGCTCTTATTGGTCTTATTACCCAAGCTTTGGAGAGAAATTCACAGGTTCCAGACTCAAGAGGTTTAAGGCAGGAAGTTTTTATTTGGTGGCAGACTTGCAGCAACTTCGAGAGGGTTGGGTGAGGCTCAATACAAATGGTAAAGCTAAAGGTAGTCCGCGACTTGTCGATGATGGCGGTTTTATTAGAGGTCACAGAGGCGAAATCCACGAAGTATTTGCAATGAATTATGGGATTTGTACGTGCACCAGAGATGAATTTTTTGCGGTATTGAAAGGTTTGATTATAGCTTGGGATGGGGGGCACAAAAAATTTACAAGTGTCGATGGACTCAGAGGTAGTAATACGCTTGTTGATGGATGAGGTTCTCGTCCACTCTCCATATATTCATATTATTTGCAAGTGCAAGTCTCATGAATGGAAAGTAGAACTTGGTCATTATTCCAGAGAAGCTAATTAGGCTATGTTAACTGGTTGGCTAACCTTGGTGCTCAATCAGAATCGAGGTTAATGTTGATTGAGGTGATCCCCACGGATTTTCATGCTATTTTATTGGAGGACTTGGGTGGTGCGGCTTGGTCTCATATGGTACTAGATACGTCCAACGTGCCTTCTAGCTAGTTTCTTTTAGTTGTAGTAGTTTAGCTTTATTTTTCTCTTTCTTAGTTCCTTTTTCTATTTTGTAGTTTGTAATTTTTTTTGTTTGTACCAAAAAAAAAAAAAACACAAGACCTTATTACCTTACATGGCTATGTTTTTCTAGTGATATTGAATTTTTTTTGGAAAATTCTATATTATTTCAAATAGTGTCAAGATTCTAATTAGAAAAACCAACAAGAACGGAAAGACTACTTTATTTTTAAACTAAAAATGTTATTGGGAGCCCTACTTTCTTTATTGAATACTGTATAGTATTGAAATCTTGACTTCTTAGAATAGAGAAAGAAGCTTAACTTAGTTTTTGTTGGGTAAAAAAAAGTAGCATACCAAATTCTTTTACGTGAACTTTGCTTGAACAATATCATTAATGCGCATCAAATCAAAAACACGTATTATTTCTGAACAATTTGCTATATCATTAAAAACCCGTTATATCATGTAGAAACCCACAATAGCATGCAGAAACTTACTATATCATTGAAAACATCCTATATCACGCTGTAAAGTACATTATTTCTAAACAATCCACTATATCATGAAGAAACTACTATATCATTCAGAAACTCACTATAATATTTAGAAATTCAATGTATCATTCAGACACTCGCTATAATATGCAAAAACCACATGTTTCTATATGCTAAAACACATGTCATGCAGGAAGATGGTATTGTAACTCTAATCCAATCGTGTGGTTGAGATTCTATAAACCTCACTGTATGAAGTTAATATCAATTACCAATCCGGTAAAAACTAAGTTAGTGTACACCAGATCCATTAGTTTTCTTATTAATTAAAAAGTGGTACTACTTACTGTCAACAAACACATTTCTAAGATCACCATGGCTGAATTTCCAATTTGAATAACTACCCACCTATTATAGATGGGTAACAAACACGTTTCTAAAATTATTGAATTACACAATATGAATAGTCCTTTTATCGTCTTCTCCTAAATTTTAATATCTAAAATAAATCGATAATATAAAAAAGAAAAAAAGTAGTATGGAACATCAATTGATTCTAGGTAAACAAAGTATATATATAGAAGTATTTCCACTATTTTTTTTTTATTGCACCTTTTTGTTTTTGACACTATTCATCAACCGACTTTGTTAAGTTACCTTGCATCATTATATAAGAAAAAATAATATAGTCAAGTGGGGTCTTGTTAGATTTGTCTTAATACAAGGATTTCAAATTCTTATATCTTTTGCACCTTCCGTAATTAAAAATCTTGACGTTCAAAAAAGCGTCTCGACAAACGTGAAAAATAAAATAACGCGATTTAAAAAAACTGAAGAAGTATAATATACCTTATATTGTGAATTGAAAAGGATGGATTACTTTACATGTTTGTGATTGTCTTTGTAATTGATTGTCCTAATTAGACTAGTTCCACGAGTTATATGTCTCATGGTGTCGTATTGATTATTGATATAATTCTGTCCACATTTGATACCAATTTTATGTGTGCGTGGTGGTGATCATTTTGTGTAGGTCTACCAACTAATCAACAACTCAACAAGTGTACTTCCTTTTGCAGATTCTTCACAATTGAAATTTGATTTGTGCCATATTTAATTGAAAGCCATCATATTGTATCTAGAAACTAAATCTTGGAGGGCCTAGTTTCTTCACTTACATTTCAGTATGAAGCATAATTGTTACATACGGTTTTTTGGTGGTCCACATGTAAGAGTTCAATGAAGACAGTATACATTACTTCAAAATGCTTATGTTGAGCACTTGAGCCTCTCAATAACATCACTAGTAGCGACTTTGTCGTTTGATTGGAAGCGGACTACTCCCCCGGCTCTACTAGTGAAAATAACTTAGTACTTCTTTCGTTTTATTTTAAATAAATGCAATAAAGTAATATTTTATTTAAGTTATTATTATTATCTCTTCTAGGAATGCTTATCAGTCGTGTCGAGTGTGAACTCTTTTTAGCTCAACTCGTGTTCATTTAAGTTCATCCGAACTCAAGCCGAGCTCAAACTTGATGAACCAAGCTGTTATCGAATTGCTCACGAACAAGTTTGACCTATTTTTATCTTTAGTTTACTCGTCTTCTTTATATATATATATATATATATATATATATATATATATATATATATATATATATATATAATTATATAATATAAGGCAACATATGGGGGACACCAAAAAATAGAAAAAGGAAAAAAAAAATAGAGGATAACTAACTATTTCATTTGAATGAAAAAAGGGGGGAAAGTAAGACATTTAAACTGAATATCAGTTTTTTGAAAAAATAAAATCTAAAGACGGTTTTTCTACCCAATTAATTTTATTTTCTACTTCATTTGTTATCACACATTATCGCACGCATTGCGTGCATGTAAGACTAGTATATATAAGGATAGGAGTTAGCTCAAGTGGGTAGAGCGCTCCCTCTTGGCCCTTGAGGTCAGGGGTTCGATCCTTACCCCCAGCATTATGCGTTTGTGTAAAAATTGAGAATAATTTAGTCAAAACAAATTAATAAAAAGTGAAATACGCACAATATTTTGAAACACCCATAATAGTATGTCCATGCCAGACGTTTCCACCATATTGGAAATGTCCAATCTAGACGTGTCCACCACGAAAACGTTTGCCCAGGACGTTTCCATCGTCGAAACGTCTGCATAGGACGTTTCCGCCATGGTGGAAACGTCCATGCCAAACGTTCTGCGGTGACGCCCATAAAAAATCCGGCTTGCTTGTGGTGGTTTGCGTGGTTTCAGTGGTGGTATGCGTGACCTCGATAGTGGTTTGCGTGGCTTCGATGGTGGTTGTGAAAATGGAAGTGGTGGTTGTAAGAAGAAAAGAGAAGGGTAAAGTTAGAAATATTTGATGGAACCAGAGTGATTTTAAGTAATTTTGGAACGATGTTTAACAATCCCTATATTATGTGAATGGGGAAATACGATACAAAATTATATGATAAAGCCCGATTTCTCCAAAAATGTGCATGAATGATGTTCCCATAGAACATGCTTGTTTCCATAATCTTGTAAAAAGGTTTTATTTTCTTTATTTATTTATTTTTTGATAAGGAAAAAAGACTTAGGCAATCCACCCACTAATCAGGGGGCCAACCTAAAACATCCTTTCGGATGATAAAGGGAAAATCCATACAGTACGGGGGAAACCAGTACAAAAGAGAGGTGTAGAGATGCGCCTTTTTAGGCATAAAATCAGCCGCCCGATTTGCTTCGCGGAAGCAATGAGGAAACTGGCACTCCGAAAAGAAAGAAGCATCCAAACCTGCATCCACTAAAATGTTAGAGATCTCCCAAGGAATACGCCAAACTTTCCTCATAGAATTAATAACTACCAAATTGTCTCCCTCCATAATGAGCTGGGAAATATTCAGCGAACGAGCTCCTTTAATACCTTCACTAAGAGCCCAAGCTTCAGCTTGGACAATGGAAACATGGGGCCCAAGGGACTTAGCCCTAGCCAGCAGCACCTCCCCCCACTATTACGAATTACAAAGCCCAGAGCAGCATTACCATTACTTAATTTAGAGCCATCAAAATTAAGCTTACAAAAGTCCTCAGGAGGGGGGACCAAATAAGCCTCGCACCAGATCTCACTACCATCCTCTGGCTAATAGTACTGACAAAAGAAATGGTTTTATAATCTAAGGTTTCCCCTTCCCTGTATAATGCAGTTTACTGAATGTCCATCAAAAATCCCTTCTAAATGGGCCATAAAACCCACTGTTAAGAAAAGGAACAGATTTTAGCCCAACCGTTCTTAAATTTTGAATCAGCCAAATTTTACACGGCCGTGTTTCATTTCTACTCGATTGCCAATGGACACTTGTCCAGGCCTATTACATTGTTACCACTTACCAGGTTCTACTGAAAAATTTACAAAAATATTTCCAAGTATGAGCATTTTTTCAATAATAACTAGTTATTAGGTCCGGGCTATGCCCCGAGTAAGAAAAAATTCTATTTATTAATATTGTACTTTGATATGATAACACTAAATACAATTTGGTCTAGTGGTTAAAACTTTAGTACATGAATCATGAGGTCATGGGATCAAAACCTATACTATGCAATTTCTAATTTTTTTTATTGTACATGGATTACATGAACTAAAACTCCCTAGGGAGAGTGCCACGTGGCACCGTTCCTCGTTTACGCATGCCTTTTAATATATTAGTATAGATTTCAAATAGGAGACAAATTCTTAATGAACCTAGTCCACACTGATCTTTATTTTATAAGTCGGGGAGCTATGGTGTCCCCCAATATAATCTTAAATAAAGTATAAATAAAATAAATAATAAAAGACGGATTTGATTAAGTGATATAGGCGTAATCAACAAAATTAACTAGCCCAAAAAACATGTCTAATATTCAAAATTTACTTTTGTTTATGTCCAAAAAAATTATAAATTATGTTCTAAAAAAGTGAGACACGCATCGTGTGCATCAATCGCTAGTACTAATATAGACCAAAGGCCATACATAAAACGTATATTTGAAGAGAGGTCATCTAATTTCACGCATATTCTTTTCTTTCTCTTTTTCCTCTTTGGCAGTTCTCTATCCATAATTTTCTTCTTCTCTCACTCAACTTTAAAAAAATTTCGTCTTCGCTAGGATGAAGAGATGACTTCGTTTAGGTACATACTAGTTGCAACTTGCATATGCACGCGATGCGTGTGTCACAATATTATGTAGTTATATGCAAATTGACATGTTTCTTTTATCTAAAATTATTTTGATAGTGATGTAAATGATTGAGGTTCTTTTGTAAATGTTATTATCTTTTTAAATTAAAGGTGAATGATTTTTAACCTAGTCTAATACCGTCACGGTAAAATTTAGTCAATGATTTAATAATTTTCTTTTTAGCGACTTTAGTATAGTACTTTAACAATTATAGCTGTTAATAAATCATATTGTTTGAACTTTGTAAATATGAAATATTATGTTATCACGATATGTTGCTAACTTTTTTGGTTGAATATGTCAATCTAATTTGTCAAGTTATTAATGGTATTGGATATTCCGATCCATTTTTGACCTACTCATATGGCAAGTTTCATTGATTCTCATTTTTTAATTTTTTATAAAAAGAAAAATATTATTTTAGATTACTAAAGGGTAATTTTAGTTATTTCAGAAGAGGACACCACACCTCCTCCCTTGGCTTATATAATAAAGATTTATCTTATTTTTTATTTTATTTCACATTGATTTATATGTTTTCAAATTTTTGTGTTTTTATTTTGCAATTGATTATGTAGTTGAATTTTTGGGTTTGAGAGTTTTTTTTTTTTTTGTAGTTATCACATTTTAACCAGGCACAAATGCCAAAAGAACATGAAAACAATAAAATTTTAGTATGGTTTTGTTGTTTGTTAATTCAATCTGCTTGATACTTTTGTTAAGAGGATTGTTAAACATCGCCCATAAAGTACTTAAAATCGCCCAAAATATATATTTTTATAGCCCAATTTACCCTTTCCTCTTTTCTACACTATCCACCACCCCCACCACCACCAACCTACTGCCATTTCACCTTCTCTTTTCCCCACCACCCCACCACCATCTACCTTCCCACTACCACCGTCGACCTCCACTGCAGCCACCTTTGTGTCGAAATTTTTTTATACTCGAGAACGTCCCGCCATGACGTTCAGCCCATGGGGCGAACGTCCGGCCATGACGTTCTCGAGTATAAAAAAATTTCGACGTAGCTTTGAATAAGAGTTGAATGGTTTTTATTTGATTTTCTGGGAGTAAATCGAATCTTTTTTATAATAATCTGACTAAAAAGGAAAAATGATGAAGTGGAGAAGAAAGAAAAAGTGAAGAGTTTGTTAAAATAGTGAAGATGATATATTGATGTTTTTGCAGAATTTTTAACTTCATTGATGTGGAGAGAGAAATAGAGAAGAAGTAGTTGTAGTAGTAGACTAGTAGTAGTACTTGAGGTAGGGGTCCATACTAGTAGTTGCTAGGGCTAGTTTGGCGTGGCGCAGAATGCGTGAGCTCATTCAGGAGAGAGAGAGAGAAGCGGTTAGGGTGAGGGTGGTACGTAAACAGTGAAGGAGAGGGAGGGGTAATTTCAATGAAGGTGAGGGTAGTGGAGTGAGGTGCGTGGGTGGTGGTGGAAGTCAGGAGGTGAGGGAGATGGTGGTGGAAGGCAGGAGGTGAGGGAGATGGTGGTGGTGGCGGCAGCCAGGCATACAGGAGGTGAGGTGGATGGTGTTGATTTAAGAAAAAAAAAGAGGAAGGTTATAAATGTAATTGCATTGTTTTTTTGGGCGATTTTAAGTAATTGTTGGGCGATGTATAGAAGTTCAGTATCTTAATTGTTGGAGGTAGTCCTTGTGTTCAAGATGTTGGATCTGTTTTATGTTGTTGGTTAGGATTTGCGTGGCAAGAGATTTCATGGTTGGGGGTTTGTTTTATCCGATTTTGAAAATCGGATCATTCTTCATGATCTAACAATGTTTAGATTTCAATCTCGCTTGGTAATGATTTTATCAATCGTTGCCTTGACAAAAAGATATCTGAAGGCGGCTCTCTAATTTGTCAATTGGGTTTATAGCGTGTCAACTCATTTGAGTTTTTCCTTAAGGAGAAGCCTAAAATACCCTTCGAAAAGGGTATTGAGTCACAAAGGAATGTGACTCTTCCAGGAAACACGATCGTAGAATCCCATGTGACAGAAGGTCACTGGGATTGGTCCTGTTGCGAATTCCTAATCTCGCTGTTACTTTATTGCCTCGCTTTTGAAATCAGCCCTCTCCTCCCACTCCTTTCATCAGGGTTCTGGCGATCATCATCCACCAGCTGAATAGATTCATTACAATCATGTATCAACTCATACCTCTTTATCGAGCAGTTTTATCCTAGTTTAAGTTATTCATGTTTTTGTAATTGTTATGATAGAACGAGTATAACTCAATTAAGTTTCTTTGTGTTTGTTTAGTTGTATTAGCGCTAGACTGTACTTTTGTTTTAATTAATGCACATTTTCTCCGTTGTAAAAAAAAAAAAAGATATCTTCTCTCAGTAAAACCTGATGACAAGATCTACTAATGAAAGAAAAACTATGGATAACAATCAGTAGATCATTTTGAGAATGCACTCTTGAATAGTGGATGTTATGGAATAATCCTTGATTGTGATTATTATAAAAATACCAGTAATAATTGAGAAGTTGATATTAATTCTAAGATCATTTTTATGAAAAACATTTAGGAAAAATCGTAATAGATAAGTTAACTTTTTAGAATTTTTTCCTTACATAATGCAAAAGTGGGTTTTAATTCTCAAAATATGCCCCAAAAAAAAAATTCCCTGCGTACCGTCCACGTAGGACAGCACGCGAGAATTTTTTCTTTTTTCAACTTAAGTAAAATCGCTACTTGAAGTAGCAGTTTACAAAAAAAAAAAAAAAAAAAAAAAAAATTTGTGTGTGTTGTATACCGCTACTTCAAGTAGCGGTTCATTACTCAAGTAGCAGAGTTTGATTTGTGCTTGCAATATTTTGCCCATGTAAACTGCTACTTAGAGTAGCGGCTTATATTTATAAACCGCTACTGTGAGTAGCGGTTTTTGTGGGCAAAAACAAAAAAAAAATCAGTTTCTCGCGTGCCGTCCTACGTGGACGGTACGCAGGGAATTTTTTTTTTTTTGGCATATTTTGGGAATTAAAACCCACTTTTGCATTATTCAAGAAAAAAATTCTAACTTTTTAGCTACCTTCTTGCATTACGTTAATCTTTGGATTATTCCTTAAAAACCTTTTTGTTGGATTTTTTATTTGTCATCACATATGTATATTTCCGTGGACCCACCAATTTGAAGCTTGTGGCACTGATGAAAACAAAGATCCGAGCTTCCGAAACAAAAACCCAACCGCACATTTTTGTTACATTTTTTCTTCTTTTAATCCCCAAACAATAGAAATCAGAAATTTATTTGAGTAGAAAAGGGTTGGAAATTAGTAACTCAAAAGATGAGTTATCATGTTAATTTCTCCCTAAAACCTCAAAATCCATGTACATATATTCCTGCTAAAAAAACACTACCTTCTTCTTTACTGATTTCATATTGTTTATCACAACCAAAAGTACATAAAACCCATATACAAGCCCTATCTTCATCTTCTCCCATACAAAAAACCCAAGAAAATACCACATTTAATGAACCTCTAGAATTAAAATCATCAAGTAATTATAATGTTGAATTTAAGACTATGGGAGGTTGCAAGCTTGGTATTTCAAGATACCCAGATTTTGAGTATGATGCTAATGGTGGATTTGGGAGTGGAAGTGGCAAAGATGACTTAAATGGCAAGATTTTGGTTGATTTTGATGTTGGTAAGCTTTATATACCATCATTAACAAGTGGGACAACTAAGTTTTTGGGGTTGCCTTTGCCACCATTTTTGAGGATTGATATTGTGCCAGAAATCTTCAAAGGAAGCATTGATAAAGAGTCAGGCAAGGTTAGAGATAGTACAAGTTTATTAATTGAACTTTTTCATCTGGCATTTTGGTGTTATTTTTGCTTGTGCACTCTAGGTTATGCTTAATGAAGGATTAATAAGATGACTTTGCGACTATATACTCGCAACTAATGTGACAACAATTGGGGGTAGTAAGGGGTTAAAGGGAGCAATGTCATATTTTTACTATAATCATCTTTATACTTCCATTTTTATACAAAATTATTCAATCTTTTAGGTCATGTTGTCTAATTTGCTAGTTTTGAATGGTAAGTCGTGTGGCAGCATAGTATTTATTTAGCAATATAGTAGTAATTATTGTGGATATTTGTCGTTGCATGGAGTATGAGATTAAGGGTTTTATTTACAAAAAGAAATTGTTTACATATTCTTTTTTATATCCATATTACTTCGTTTTCATCGTTATATTATAAAAGAAGCATTTAGCTAATAGTTAACTAGAGTTAAAAAAGTATTGCGAACAAATGGCTTTAATTTTGTAGATTAGTTGGTCCTATCCCATTTCCATAAGAGGTTGATAACTTGACGTTAAAGAAAGACGTAAATGGTAACTGCTACATGAACAAGGTAGCATGTGGCAAGTATTTTAATATCCAGACGCCTTTTCTTTATTACATACGTACATCTATATTATGATAGCTGAGTTTTGTTGTTTTATGTACGTTACTTATTGTAGGTTGATCTTGAATTCAAGGCAAAATTCTGGTTTTCAATGGGAGCAATTTACAAAGCACCACCATTACTAGTTTCAACGATTTTGACCTCTGAAGAATCACAAGGGCAAATGAGAAAGGGGAGAGGACAAAGATTGGAGAAAGATGGAAATTGCAAGTTAGTAGGGGTGGCAACGGTTGATCCAATTGATGATATTTTCATGGACTCCTTCCTTGGCCTCCCAACTGAATGCCTTGCCTTTTTAAATGCCACAATCTCGCTATGAAAGATGATACATGAATAATCTATTTTGATGAATGTATAATCTTTTAGATTAAACTTTTTGTATACATGAAGTATATATCTAAGTTCTACCTTCGAGTTCTAGTTAACCCAGTATGAGAAGATTATTCGATCGTAGCAATACAAATCCTCCAATCATCTCTGTCACACTATCTTCATCATGCCCATATTATTGTGCGCTCTTAAGAGCACCAAAAATAGGTTAGTCATTAGTGTGCGCGCATGCACACCCAGAGCACCAAGGATAGTGCTCTTAGTTAAGGTTTATATATATTTCCTCCGTTTTTTTTTTTACTTGCAATATTTTTTTTTTCATCAACTCCAATGCAAAATTTGCGTAGGAAAGAGGTGATGAGGAAAAAAAAAAGATCCCATGTGATTGGAAAGAGATAGAGAGAAAGGAAAAGTAAAAGTAGAAAGTGTTACAAGTAAGTAATTAATTATTTCCTTTTTAGAAAAGTGTTGCAAGTACAAAAAACGGATGAAGTATTATATAATTTAACCCATTCTACAATCTTATGTGACATAATATATATATTGCTAATAAAACGTATAGGTCAAGTAGTCAACTGATTTACATCTTATTCAAAGTAACAAGTATACATGGATTTGTAGTTACAAGTTCATTAATCATTAGTACAACTAGTGAAAAACAAAAGTATTTAAAAGAATTCATATACAGTCATTCATGCCTTTGAAGACGCTAACTGCATGATCTCAACAAGACAAACACTATATAAAATCAAAGACAGCTGATTGCGTGAATGATTAAATATGATGAATAAAACAGAAATCTGTGCTCATCTATTGCGTGTGAAGACTGTGAGCTAATCCTGGACTTTTCAGTTGCAATTTGACCACCATAAATTACCACTTAATTACATCAAACACGATCGAAGTTCATTGCCAAAGATCTTTCGCAATTAGCACCCAGAAATGCAGTGCTTTAAACCTGTTCCTGTAAACCAAATTATTGTTTCTCAAACACAATTACCAAAGACTAATAACAGTTACAACAATATTAGTATTAAGACACTAAATGGATGCAAGCTGCAAATTTCGCAGTACAGCTTTCTGTACAATGCAGAAGGTGGGAGAGGGACCGGCAGCCATATCAACACCAAAGAAGATAAATTCACAGGCCAGGCTCCACTCAGATATGATTTCAATCTAGAAACATTTCACGTTCCACCATTAACAAGCACGACAGCACAGTCGGACGGGTGGATCCCTTTCCCACCTTTTCTGAAGGTTGATGTTGTCCCAGACATAATCCAAGGGAACATATATGAGGAATCTGGAAAGGTAAATCATATACTGACTCCACAGCTAAATCTGCCACTATGTACTAGTTTAATTGTTGAGGGTGTCGTTCTCTTCACCATAAAAATCAGTTCCAATAAGTAATATAATGAGTTCAGCAAAAATAAAGTGAAGAGACCACACCCTATGTTAGTGAAACTATTTGTCTGAAAGGATATAATTACTTTGTACTTAAGGAGGTGGTGTTTTCCTCTACAGGTCGAGCTAAAGTTTAAATCCAGATTCTTGGTTTCCATGGGGAGCAGCTATAAAGCCCCTCCTCTGCACATAAATATGATATTAACAACTGAAGAGCTGAAGGGAGCACTAACTAAGAAGAGCGCACGAGGGATGAGGCTGGGCAAAAATGGGAAATGCAAGTTGGTTGGTGTGGCTAAGGTTGATACTATTGATGACAATTACATAAATTTTCTTCTTGGTCTGCCTTCAGAATGCCATGCCAGCTTCAAAGCTATTATATCTTTTTACTAGTTTAGACTCATAATAAACCCAGAATACTACTGTAAAAGGAATTTCACTGTTCCAGGTCAAGAACTGGAAGAGAACGGAATGATCAATTGATTATAGGATAAGTCAGCCATGAAAGTTTAGATGCAATACATGGCAGTATTGCCTATTGCTTACCCTGTCTTATAACAATTGAAACAGCAGCCAATTGTAACTATTGATTATTGTCCTTCTACACAGCAGAGAGCAACAAGAGCTTTCTTAGTTCTTCTTCATCTTGTCATCATTGTATAGCAGCATTCCTTTGAAACAGAAGCGTACCTGTGTAAACAGTTGAAAATCAAATCCGTGACAACCTAAATTGGACCATTAGGGGGGGGGGGGATCTTGCTTGAAAATTATTAAACCACCTGTAGTAATGATTTATAATGACATTTACAGCACAGATGGCAATATCCTGGAACCCACTGGCTGATACTCACTCAAAAGCAAGCCTCTGGCTTCCTACTAATGAAGCATATTGCCCATTTTGTGACGACAATTCATAGTGTGTCCCGAGCTCCGCAATTCTCCCATCAGAACAAAGGGCAATTTGATGGGCATTCTGGACTGTGCTTAACCGGTGAGCTATTACCAATGTTGTTCGCCCTTTCATAAGATGATTCAAAGCATCTTGGACCAAACGTTCACTAACTGTATCCAAGGCACTCGTGGCCTGCATAAAATCTCATAAAGTTTAGATCTATTTGTCTATGCAGCCATGAAAGTTTGGAAACAAGATGGTTATCTGAGTCCATTGACTTGACTGTTTGAAGATGGACACAATCCACAAGTTTCCTTGGGAAGACAAAACAAAGTAACTAAGTAAGAAAGAGAATAAAGATGCCTGAAAATAATCAGATAGTAGATCAAAAAAGCAGGACAGTAGATGATGGCAGATGCATGTAATTAGATTCATGTCCCTGCAAGTGTTGGGAGGGGTATAAGATAGAAGAAAGAGCCAATTCTCTAACACAGCAAGAAATTGATAGCTAAATGTGGGTAATTGTCAACTAACTAAGAAGGCTAAATCCATGATCAACATATTGTAAATTTGTAATGAAATGGCATAGCTTGGACTGGATTTAAGAAACTGATATATATAACTAAGATGAACTTTGATTGACAATTTCTGGGAGAACAGTAAAATAAGATGATAATTACAAGCTTTCGAGAGGCTTGTTCTCTCCCATTGAACTCTTGAAAGCTCATCCAATTTTCCTATCAATATTCAACATGCTTTCTCTCTCCCTAATCTATACTATATATATGGAGATATTTCCCCACTAGCTCCCTAACTTATTCTTCAAGCTACTGCTAAAACTAACTAATTATGCAATACCAAAAGTGCATGTTTCCCTAGGTTGATTCATTACACGTATCACCAGAAGTACAAGTCCAGAACAGCTCAGGAGGAGACAACAGAAACATAAACAACCGAAAGTACCTCATCAAGAATCAAAACTGGAGCATTTTTCAGAAGTGCCCTTGCAATAGCAACTCTCTGCACACAAAAAATATGAATTTAGCTTGTACATCTTGAGTTTGCTTCGCAGAAATTCAGTGCAACATTAAATCATATTATACCTGCCTTTGTCCCCCACTAAGTAGACCTCCACGCTCCCCTACTAGTGTGTCATAACCCTTCGATCATACGAGAATTAGTAAGAGAACTATTAGCAGAGATAAATGTCCTTGTTTCAGAAGACAAAAAGCACCTCTTTCCGAGGAGACAAACCTGTGGAAGTGATATGATAAATTCATGAGCATTAGCAGCTTTTGCTGCTTTTACTATATCGTCCTTGGATACATTAGCATCAGGTAGTCCATATGCAATGTTCTCTGCAACAGACACAGAGAAGAGTACTGGATCCTGCACAAGGTTTAGGCAGCTTAACTTTAAGTAATTCAACAATCATGAAACTGAAGAATGCCACTCAATGTGCAACTGCTCCAAAGCAATAAACAGAGTTTATACAAGTGATTAGAAGTTACCAGTCTGGCAATTTACCAGAGTAAGTTGACTAGTTTTACTCCAAATGCTTGAATGAACTTTAGGGTTTCTGTTCGACCAACCAGTCAAAAGCACCTTTTGATAATTTATTCATTGCTAATTATAGATTATTAGAACAATTAAAGCTTTTAAATGAGACTAAGAACAAAAATATTTTCCTCTTCAAAGCTAAATACCTTTTAAATTAAGTTTTTACATATTAATTCTGAGATAATTATTGATTCAAAGTCCAAAAAGGGCCAAGGAAATACTACTTATCAGATGAATAGGTGAAAAGTGAAATTGTATGTTTGTGTTCTATAACAACGAAGAAGAAAAAAAAATCAGAAGGGAAGCGAAAATAAGTAAAAGAAAACTAGAATAAAGATAAATAACCAATAGAGAGAGCACATGTAGAAAAGAATGTAGATCTTATTCATCTTAACAGGAACATGAATTTTGAAGCACATGACTCAAAATATAGCTTCATAAACACAAACTAAAAGTCATAACACAATGCCTACCAACGATGCTACCTCCTAATTATGTGAACCTTGATGCAATTCAATCAACTTAGTTCACACAAGGTTTGACCGAATCATTTGAGCTGAACATGACCAATCAAATATTTCTGGTTCAAATGGGCTGCGGAGAATTTTGTCTTTCTAGTCTGGTGTTTGACAACTCTAGTTCTAGCTACACCCCATACCAGGTCGAAGACTAAGCTATCTATTTCCAAATGGAAAAAAAGAAAAAGAAAATGAGGCAAGAGTTCAGAACGAATGTTTAACAGCTGAAAACATACTTGATTCACTATTGAGACAGCTCGAGCCCATTCACTTTTGTCAAATGTCCTTACATCTTCTCCACCAACAGCTATGCGTCCACTGGTTGGCTGCATATATGTTACCAGGATAGCTCATGTTATAAAACTGTAAACAGACTATAACTTACAAAAATAACGAAGAAATCATGGATGACAGAAAAAAATGAACCTCATAAAACCGTGCCAGCAATTGTACTATAGTACTTTTTCCTGCACCACTTGAGCCCACAAGAGCGGTAACTGTTCCACTCTTCAATGTAAGGTTAAGACCCTTTAGGACCTCAACATCAGGCCTTAATGGATAAGAGAAGTGGACATCTGCAGTGATGTAATATGCAATGTTAGCCTAGTATCTAATATTCGGAAACACAGAAAATATTCAAGGTTGAAGTAACTGATAGAATATATTTTCAGCAAAGTCAACAGAAATCACATTGGCTCATTTACAGATTTGCTTTACAACAAGCTAAATTAATTGTCTCACGACTACCCTGTCCTTTGATTCTTATTAGCAATGAAGTAAAATGACATTGTCTCTAAGTTGATACTAAGGTAATGCTACGTACATATGATCCCTTAACTCTCACAGCATCACAAGAGCCTCTTTCAGGCACTGGGAATATAATATTGATAGAAGCAACAAATAAGAAATATAAAGGAAAAGTCACATACTTGAAAGTTGCTAAAGACGTACCTTAATATTACCCCTTCCGTTTCTAAATTATAGGCCACATTTGATTGAGGCCATTTTAAAAATTGAGTTCAAATATTATAATTATCAATACAATATTTTAGATTTTACATATCCACCGTATCAGTGTAATATTTCTTTTCGGATTCTTAGTTAAGGTTATCATCAAGGGTAATCTAGCAAAGTACAACGTTTAACTTGCCAAGTTTCCGAAATTGGCATATTATTTTGGGACAACCTAAGTCTCTTATCCAGATATGAAGAGAGCATAACATAGTTGCGCACCCTGAAGCTATCACCAAATGAACTGCAATCCATTAATCTAAACCCTACTTGTATTTACCTGTGCTGGGAGCAACAAGAAGGGTTTTCAAGGCAAGTCATCATTATTCTAATACTGAGTGGATGAAGTGGCAGCTTGTCAGATACTGGAGAGAAGGGAATCTCAGAGCCTCTAGAAGAAGGTGGGGGTTAGAAGGAATTTTGAAAATGTAACCTGATTTAATTTTGTTGTGGGAGTGAGCCAGCTTGTAATTAGCTTCGTCTAAATCTAGCTTTATCTTTGTCTTTTTTCCTATCATGAATCATTTACAATCTTCTTCATCCTCTTAATCAACATCATTGTTACGCATTGGGTTTAGGGGTAATATGAGGAGTAAAATATAGTTAGGTTAGCTTGGAGAGAAAGGAAGTATGTTAGCTTTATACTCCCTCCGTTTCTTTTTAAAAGTTACACTCTACCTTTTCACCCTTGTCAATGTAAATGTTCGAACATTAATATCCCTAAATTTGCATTCGTAAAAACAAAGTACATAACGACATGAATCAAACAAGATCTCACATGACTATGTTTCCTTACCCATTTAATCACAAACGATAGTCAAACATAAATTTGTTAATAGTATCAAAACTCAAAGTGTAACCATTAAAAAGAACCGGAGGGAGTATATAGAAGAAATTAGTCTTAGAAAGGGGTATGAGGAAAATCTTTGAGAGTTCATTTTAGTGGTAGCTTAATTTCCATTTTTATCAATCAAAATCATCTTCCTCTTCTTTTATTTTACTGTCCACATTTCCAGTTCATTAATCATTTTCAGCTTATTACAAGAACCAACAACTAAAGCACAGAAGGCATTAAAGGCATAGAGGCCATTTGTCATATATCTTGTGTGGGAAAATATGGAGCCTCAACACTATGTTATTGTAAGCATTTTGGAGACTATGATCTCATACAAACACGTTGTTTCTAAGATACTAAGAGCAAAAATGCTGCTAGCCTAGCTTGATATAAAAGATTAGATGGGAAACCTATTGATGGCTTCAGGGTTATTAGGTACGGAAGATGATGATTGGCATTTATCTTGCTGTTATCCTGAATCATGTTCATAGAGCCGATTCTAGAGGAAAGCGTGCACTTTATGATATGATAGGGAAGAAGCAATCTGAACCCCCCTCAAGTTATGAAACTAACATTCAATCTTGATGGTGTAGCAGTTGGGAAGCCAGGAAAATCAACTTGTTGGTTCTCTGGTAAGTCTTAACTGCCTTAAACATATATTAATGAATATCTTCTTGAGGGTTTTTCGTAGTCCCCAGCAGTTCAAGTGAAGCTGGAAAGCTTCTACTATTAAATACCAGCTCTTATGAAAACTTTCAGAATTGGTCTAATCTTCACGCAGGGTTGGAGAGCGACTCTATAGTAGTTTCCAATGAAAGAACTTGGGCATAGTAGGTGGGAGAAACTTCTTATCTTTTATTGTTAGAAAGCAAAACAAGGTAGCACATTATTTTTAATATTTTTTTTGGGGGGGGGGGGGGGGGGAGAGGAGGTCCCAACATTTACCCTAACAAAGCAGCAAAATGTTGATTGACGCATGAACAGGTATGAGTGTACGACTGATGAAAACCGAGCTAATACAGTATCCACATATAAAATTACCTTCAAGACTAATGTCACCAGACCAGGCTACGTTAAACACGTCATTTGATGAGCCCAAGGCTGACATGTAACGCACGTGATTAGATCGTTGCTTTTCATCAGATCCATTGACAACGAACAATTGTAATTTTTCATCTTGAACATCTTTTGGTTGAATCTGTCTTTCTAAACCATAAGCAAGAGCCTCATCGGTCTCTGACCCAGAGAGAATTGAATTAATTCTCTCAACAGCAGCAAAAGCCCCACGGAGATCTCCAAATGAGTAAACCAGGCCTTGAACCTGCATACCACATTATGAAATATTGAAATCTATAAGGCACAATAATTGAAAGTTGTATACCAACTCAGTTATTTGCCACATGAGAGTACTTACAGCAAATGTAAGAGTAAAGGTATATCCAATGAAAGAAACCACAGTTCCAACTGAGAGTTCACCCTGCGCATTCCATTAAAACGTATAAGGAAACATACATAGAAATGCTCATAAAACTTGACTAAATTGTTGTGGTGCTTAAGTTTAGAATTATCTGCGGCTAACATTAGCATTTAACAAGAAAAATCAGATTATAGAGCTGCAGACATTAGCCAAGAGAATAAACTATACTCCTGACAATCAATTCCCTCGCACAGAAATTACAGTTCTCTCTGAACATGAATGTCACACTTCTTAATACTCTGGTTTTAATAATAAGCCCTTGCAAAGTAGAAGAGAATGGCTTTAGCATCTAATGAGAAACAAAGTTGATAAAATAACTAGAGACATTAGCTGGGAGAAGGAACCTATGCTCCTGCAAATGAATGCCCTTGAACAAAACTATTTTTTGAACATGAACTGAATCTACGAAAGATCCTCTGGAAGAGGATATCATTAAAAACCAAGAACAATTACTCCATTTCTTCAGAGTCACAAATGACTCACCTTTCTCTTCTGAAGGTCACAATCTGCCCACATTCTTTCACATTTTACATGTAAAATTATTCCTCCCATCAGTAACTAAAAGCTATTCTTTAATATCTCAATTCATATCAGTCAAACACCCAAAAGTGCAACTAAGAGTGAGCAGAAAATTAAGAAAATAATACTTGAAAAACATCCTAAAATCACTGGTTGTTGATGAGCACAACTAACCGCTTTAACTTTGTTCCCTCCAAGACAATACAAGGCCAATAGAGATACATAGACTGCAACTCGGGTCACTGATTCATTAATGGATTTGTAAGTGCCCAGCTGAATGCCGCTAGCCTTATATGCGATAATCTGCCATATCAAACAGCATACATATCAAAAACAAAAAGCAAATAATCTGATTCACTTTATCAGATGATGCATACTCAAGGGTATGACATATATTACCTGATTACCGAATGCTGACATTTGGCGCTTTTCCCCACCAAAGGACCTCACCTGAGAGGTATTGTATTTAGTGTTCAGTACAGCAGCTATCTGGGTTGGACCTTGAAGCCCATAGCCCAGAAGCCAAAGATATAGCTTATGGTTATAATTTCACCCTTAAAGGAGCTTACGCCAGCAAAGAATGCTAAAATGCTATATTGCACTAGCACAACTTGCTGAAACTCACCGTGCGAATAGCAGATATTGTTTCTGACACACAATCAGACATTGACGACTGTGCCAACCCATGAGCTTTAAAGATAGGCATAGTTGACCGCTTGTACACAGCTGTTAAAGTAAACAAGAGGATAGAAATAAATCAAAAAAAATCGGTGAACGAAACAATATGCAGAATCATTCTTCACCAGGACTTGCAATCATACTAAATGCGACCTTGCTACATCATAAACTATATTGGAACCATAGTAGGGAAACAAACATGATCATAATTATTGACTTAAAATATAAAGTATTCATTGACAACCAGCCTGTCAAATATTAAAAACATGAAATCATGAATTCTTCAGGATGCATGTAATGAAGTAACCAGTATGATTGTGTCATAG
Source organism: Beta vulgaris subsp. vulgaris (assembly GCF_026745355.1). Classification (NCBI taxonomy): domain Eukaryota; kingdom Viridiplantae; phylum Streptophyta; class Magnoliopsida; order Caryophyllales; family Amaranthaceae; genus Beta; species Beta vulgaris. The sequence continues at coordinate 9,356,568 of NC_079204.1, forward strand.
CAGCACTGAATCACAATTCTTAAATAAATGAAAAGTAAAATATGCATCCCCCTCCCCACATGCCACATAGACCGATACGAAGAGAGAGGATCACAAGAATGTTCTATAGCCAACATATGTGAGCCGGCACAGCAAATAATGAAATATAAATTAAGTGATAGACAAGTCACAACTCGCAAGACTAAAGCTATCAAAACATCTAAAACTAGTCCTTTTGAGGCATGTTATGGCACGCTCTGTTATGCTTAATTTCTTAGAAAAAGTTGCAGAAAAGTTGGATTGATAGTAACTAAAATGTAGATAGGAATCATCTTTCTCTTATATTAGTTTCCTTTTGTAAGAAAATCCGGATATTGTCACCAAGATCCTTTACAATTGTGCATACTTCTACAATAGGTCAGTTTCCCTTTAGGAATCAAGGAGCCATATTCTGCTTCTCAGGGTGTATAAAGGCCTTTATACTCATTTCTAAAGTTAAAAGGAAATAAACTCATACTTCCACATGGTGTCAAAGGCTCAAAGCTCGTCTGAAACCCTCATCAGCCTCCCCTCTCAATCTTCAAGTTCCGCATGACCATCGAAATGAATCCCAAAATCTGAAGTCACATCAAGTCCAAATCAATCTCTTCCAAAGCAACATGGCAAGTCAGAGTTTCCTCTAAAATAAATGGCCACTATTTCCATCAATGGCCACAACACGTTATGCTGTTCATAGGCGGGCGAGGAAAGGATCATCAACTCACAGGGTTGTTACTCCCAGACCAAGTGATCCCGATTTCAGGAATGGAAATCCAAAAATAGTATGGTGATGTGGCAAGGCTGATTAATTCCATGACCACACAATCGGGAAAATTGTCTCCTATACTCAACTACAAAAGAAATTTGTAATGTTGCCAGAGATACCTACGCTAGCAATGATAACACTGAAGAATTGTTCGCCACCTAGAGCACTCTTCATGATCTACGTAAAGGAAATTATCTGTCACAGCCTACTACATGTTTGTGACTCGATACTGCTAAGTGCTACCAGTTAGATCTTCACAAAGACCATGCGTGGAAATGCAATAAAGATGAGGATATATTTTTAAGAAATATAGCGATAAAAACGATATTCATGTATGCAACAGGTGTAAGGCTACAGCCATTACCGCCTCAAGTCAGCCAGCCACATAAATCTGTTCAGGATACACTGGTATATTTTCAAGCCTTCAAGGAGTTTCGGGATTGAGAGAGGTAGAATCCGGAAGCAGATGATGAAACTGGGGTTGGTTGTGATGGTGATGGGACTGGTGGGTGGAGGTAGTTCAGAAAGGGTCTGAGAGAGGTTGGATCCAGTGGAGGTGAGTGACAGTCACAAAAGTAGTAGGAGTGTTGTTGCTCAAGTATTAGGGTAGGAGATGGCAATGCTGAACTTGAGACAATGGTGGTAGCCTAGATTGCTTGGTAGGAGAAACTTGAAAGTAGTGCGTGCTAGAGTGAAACGTAAGTGGAAATCAAAGTCCTAAAGGATCACGGGAGAATCAAGAATGCAATTAGGGTAGACTACTTCATTAAAAATAAGGATCCATAAAGAAAAAAGAAAATGAACCAAACACCAATAAAGGGAAATGAGGTGAACAATTTCCTTTCCCATTCATGAAGACCCGAATCCAAATAATCTCTAATTTATCAACGAAACGTTCATGAAATTAACATCAAATCGAGAAATTGTGAAATTTTGGACAAATCCTTATCTTTCAAATTGGTATAGCAAGGTCAAAGTTGACGTTCTGTTCCACTTGTAAACAAGGAATTGCCAAATGTTACACGACAAACGGAATAATACAAACAGAAGAGGGATGTAAACAGTCTGTACCAACTAAAATGGAGACAACAAGCATCAGCAAACCCAATATTGGTGCGAGTTGTGGTGAAAGAGTAAACAGGATGCATATAGTTCCAACAATCTGAAAGCATAAAAATACCGAGTATTCTTAGAGGGACATTAAGCAAAATGAATCCAACAGAAAATTGAAGGAACATGCAAAAATAAGATCAAAGGCAGTGGACATGGAATGCAAGTCTAATGACCTAGATCAGTGATCATCTTCAGTACAAAAATGTTTTTATATAAGGAGGAATAAGATTGGACTTCGTTCTTTTCACCTAGAACTCACACTTAATCTAAACTTAAATGAGCTTATCTATCCTGAAACTCATATTTTGAGGGGATAAAACAGAGCCTCAGGGCTGTTCTCTTCACCTTATTTTTGCTTAACTTATCTTATCTTATCTTATCTTGTTTTCCTCTGAACTTTCATAACTTTCTTAATTTTTTCTGAACTTTTCCTTTTTTCCTTAACTAATCTTCTCAACTTTTCTCAATTTCTCTGTTACTTCTCTTAACTTTTTAGAACTTTTCCTGTTTTTTTAAGAAAATAAGGTGAATACAACAAACCCTTAGTCTTCAATCACGACCAGAGAATATATTGCTAAATATTACACTTTTCTACTTTTCCTCCATTATAACTTGTAAGGAAGGGATTGAAGGTAGCTCACTATCCATTTCAAAAAATGCTTGCTACGCATACTACACCTTAAGCATAAAGCTCACTCCTGTTTAACGAGAGTAGCTTGCCTCAGAGAGTGCTCTGAATCCCCTGTCCCTTGAAACATTTTCACTGACAATGTCTTTAACAGAACCCAGATCAGAGGTCAACAATCCAGTCAATTCACCAACCTGCAAAACTAAGAACCAAAATGTTGAAGTTGAGAGGGGAAAAAAACATATAATTAAAAAACAACTTATACAATACATGAAGGGTATATACTGAGAGAATTGATGTCCATGAAACATGTGAACAATCTGATTCATAGTCCATTGCCGAAATCTCAGGGCATAATAAAAAGTATTGACAGAAATATAGAACACATGTGATCCCAAACATTAAAATGTGAGATAATTGACCCAAGATCAGCTATATCTGACAGAAGGAGAAACGAAAACACACATCAGTGATAATCATCCAATGCACCCTTGTGCTTAAACCATCAGAAGATGATCTTAACAGAACGTCAAAACATATTTAGGCGAAGAACTACTCACTAGCATCCAGCACAAAATGTTGCCTCAGCAGTATTAAAAGATAATAGAAATAAAATAAATAACCAATAACGTTTAAAAACGGATCCGCATATCCCAGAAAAAGAATGGTAGTCTTACTTCTGCTTTACAACCAGCTGATTCAAAAAGTCTAGCAAAGAAGAAGAATTTGGTTATAATGAAGAGTTCTCAACTCTCTGTCTCTGTAGACAAACGGATACCATTCTATCTAAGTGCCGCCAAAATCACTGAAAACAATGATTGTTGAAAAATGCTGACAATGAAATGCTAAGCGCTTTCACATTGAGGATAATTAAATTATGAAAAACTAAAGCAATAAGCACTTTATAATCTAAAAATTTAGCTTTCTATATAGCCAATTAATTTTCATTTTCTCTAGTGATATTGATTTTACTGTGAAATACTCACTCCATATTAAATATAAATTGATGATGCATAGAAAATTGGCACGAAGGTGAAGAAGAGTGTTACAGTAGATAGAGAAAAGTGGGCGAGTGGTTGGGTGCAAGGCCAAAAGTGGAAGGATAAGCTTATTAAACTTGATATGTGAGATTCAATATGGGATATCCCATGAGGCATGTATAACATTTAGTGTGGGAGTTGTTTAAGAAGAAGCACAAAGACACACAAAATCTCGACAAAAACTACAAGTTGACACAGCTATAGCATCCAATCATCACTGCAATCCATGGTAGAAACAATGATTAAAAATCTCCCACAGCCATCCAAAACTTTACGTGCAAAGAAGCCTACAGCTCCAGAGATTGACAAGAATATAAAATATACACAGTACCTTGTAGCGGTCGAAAAACTCCACCTGTTTGGAACAAAACAAAGGCAATAAAGTTAGAATTATTGCAAATAACAAGTTACTACAGTCTAAAGTAATGTTACTAATTTCAGAGCAGAAATAGATCATGAAATATTAAAAGATAAAAAGACAAACTGCTCTAAAATTATGTGTTTTGCTGACAGTGCTACTGCAAATAAGCAAAATGTTAAAAGAGTATAGGACTGCTTGTTCAGGCATTTAACATTATCTATGGTGGTCAAAAAGGTAAGAATAATTCCTGCCATTATGTAGTATATCAGTTTGCCAAGTATGGCAGTGTGGGGCCATTGTCCATTTTAGTGCTAACCTCAAAAATAACCCAAGGGTGAGTTCGGATTGCGGGTAACATGTTAAGGGTGGTAATAGAAGAAGAAACAAAGAGAATTAGGTGGATGGAGGTGGTGAAACATGGAAATATGTATAGAGTGTGACAATGTGTAAGGAGGGGGGAATTACTACACTCATTTTGGGGGTCATAAATACCCACAAACCTCCTAGGGTCATACATTACCCTAGATAATAAAATGAGGTTAATAGTTTCCCCTTGCATCTCCCCCTCCTTACATTGTCTACATCATCTATCCTACTTCCACCTAAAGTCATCTTCATTTTCTTCATTTTATCTACATTACCCCCCTTACAACATTTGTATTACTATCAAGGTTGCTTGCCCTTTTCACTCTCTCTCCTCCATACGTGCTTGTGTTGCAACGTCTGGAGCTGCCCAAATTTGGGGGTGATTAGAAAGCTAGGCATCTTCCGAAAAAGATAAACCAATTGGGGAAGCCATGTGGATGTGGGGTTGGCAGATAATAATTATTTTATATTTGGATGGGAGAGAGGAAAAAAAAGTGGGGCAAAGAAAAAGTAGGAAAGAGATGTTGAGCAAGCTAAGCATTGAGTAAAAACAAAAATGGGGACGGCAAAGAACGAAGTTAGTGTTAAGTGAGGTAGAGGAAAGAAAGAATGAGGTGGAGGGAGGAAAGGAGAGAACAAATACGGCCTTGTCTTGCAACGTGGCTGCTCTTAATACATTAACCCGATCCAAGCATCCCCTGAGTATCGACTATGCCTAAATCCAGAGCATAAGCAACATATGGCATCCATATTGGCAAGGTCGTGAAATCTTCAATGTATAACCCCGCCTCTCTTTTTCGTTTGCTGAGAACTTCATGTCCCCAATTCATCCCTCTTCTGCATAATAGAATTGAATTGCCTAAACATGAAGATTGTCTTAACTAAGCAATGATAATTATACCTGCAGCTATACTCACTACAGATTATACTAGCAATTCTCAATGCACATATCATATGATAGAAAGACTACCTTAGTTCCTTGGGGGGGACGGATATGTACTAGTGCGCTTAAGAGTGTAAAACAACAAATTCAGTTATGCTGTTCCATACTAGCTGCAAGTAGCATGATATCCAATAACAGCTCTACTGAACTAACCCTCTTTTGCCACCAACATATTGCATTTTTCTTAACCCTAAGATTTTGTTTACTGAAGTCCTATATGTATACGTGGCCCATTTGCTTCGCTGTCTAGTTAGTTGCAACAACTGGTAAGCTTACATAGCATGGAAAGTCATAGTGCCTGATTTCTATCAAATGAGTTAGAATATGCAATGCTACCTTTTGAATCAGCATCCTCCTGAAAATTTGAGCTCTTAAAACAGACATAACCTTCTCCCAAATTTTGTTCATGTTTATGACGAATATCACGGTGAAAATGGGCTCCAGCGCATATACAACTGCAATTCTGCTCATTATTTTCCACAAAGGCTCGGGTACTGTTCCTGAAAGTACCTCAAAAAACCTCCCTGCATAATACCAACATATAGTGGTAGATAAGACACTAGATAAGAGCAAAAACCAAAGTCAATAAAGTAAAGTGAAGTAAAATCAACTCTCTATATCGAGGCACACAAATAGAAGGGAGTAGCTAATTTGCACCCATCAACATTGCCCTGGTTCAGAAAAGCCAATGCCCCAGTGAAGCACCCTAAGCTATTGAATATCAACTGCTACAGTTTTCTTCATATCATTTGATCTGAAAATGGAGAACATGTTACTCCTGCAGAGTACAAATAAAACCCACTCTCAGCCATCTTCTTTACAGCACATGGCACCCAGGAGGTTGGGGAGCTGAGACTGCAAGGAGATAGAAACTCAATAGGAATGTTAAGTTCGAAAGTGGCCAGAAAGTAATGAAAGTTATCTTTCTGATAACAAGGAAACTCCGCTATAAGAATGGAGTGCTCTCTACACTAGAGATCGTTTACCCTCCAGAGGTGATGTTACTCCTATAGGCTATAACAAAATATGGGAAATCTACTAAAGGAGATTAGAAATTGGTGTGTGCAGTATGCACTAATAGAATAAATGTGATGGACTGCTGGGAAAATGTCCAACAACAGCTTCTATAGATAAGATCATAAGAATACCACAAAGAAGATGGATTGCCGTGCTAAAACACATCTTTTGTACAGCTATGGTGAATATTTTGTGATTAATTTTCAGTCAATCTACAAAGGATCGAGATAAAGTCAAACATTCAGGCCCCTAATCCATAACGACGAGCCTATGATCAATAAATAGTGGACACCTGATTTTGACAGCATAGAATTCCAAGTAATACCCTTGTGAGTGAGGTTTTCCAAGCCTGCCCATATTGCGTAATGATTCCCTATAGAGGGATTTCTAGTGACGCCGAAGTTCCACTGTTTGCTATTGGCACAGAACAGAAGCCAAAATCGTCTTTGCTTGTGCTCCTTTACAGTCAATGTCACTCAACCATTTCCTGCAAAGGTGCTGGGACAAGACCATTACAGTCAAGAATTTGGGAAAGTTGTTCAATTGACTCCGAAGCTGCCATTCCGCAGTTTTAGGAAAATGGTGGAACATGATTGCTGAATTTAGCTTCAAGTAAAACATCAATGGAATTGTGGAACAGTAAAAAAAAAAAGAAGAGTGGTTTCCTAGGGCAGGTTATGACTGAGATTGGTTCTTTTGTTATCATCCGTTTCTTGGGTAATCAAGTACTATGATATATGGCACTAGTTATATATACAAGTATACAACCCTTTGTAATGTTAAGAAATCGTTGTAAAGAGGTAAATCCTTAACCCCCCCCCCCCCCAAAGTTCCTTTTTGTATTAACTAGCTATACAACACTTAGATAAATTATTCAATGATTTTTTAACTATAGTTTGTTCATTTATGATCAAAAATTTCTTATATGGACAAAAGAGCCTATGGTGAAGAAATGTCCTCCCCTCGAATATTAAAATAAGGAAAACTTTCTCGGGCAATCCTCAAGCCAAGCAAACAGTCTATTAACCTCGTCAATCGTGATTTTATAAATAACCCTTAGGTTCCAATTCCCTCTTTCAATTAACCATACTTGTCTCTCATAATTCAATGTTGTGAGTTTGTGACCTACTCTTCCTTCAATGTATTGTATACAGTAAGCTACTAATAACTTGTCATTTCGATAATTAGAGCACTCATTACAATCAAAGTTACATTACCATTACAGGTAATGCAGGTTTGTTGAGGGAACCCCCCTCAATTATTCGAAAAACGACAGGGTTAATTTGAGCATTACGCCTCGCCTCGCCTCGCCTCGGCCTCGGCCTCGGCCTCGGGTTACTTCCCTTAAGATAAACGGTCAATAAGGAAGCATAACAGTTTCTCTGTGCCTTTGCTTCCTGAATCTCATAGTAGTATTAAATTTTCTCAAAACCCTATAAATTCAATTGAGCTACTTCCTCCATTCTATAATAATTGCAACACAACTCATTCTAAGACCTATGTGATAGGAGAAGATAGAGATAACATCATAACAAATAATAACAAATAAAGAAATGTTGTAATTAATATGAAACTTCTACGTAAGGAAACATTGCAATTAAAAAAGAACGGAGGAAGTAATCGATAATCACAGGTACAAAAACAAACCAAATTTTCAACTTCATCAAAATCCAGAAAATGAAATAAAGTGTTCTTAGAAAAATTGGATGATACCTGAAAATAAAGGCATAGAGAGAGTACACGTGGTACCACCAACAAGAGCAGAAATGCAAAGAGCAAGACGCCATTTTTGTTCCATCAATAAACTCAAGAAAATTCCCCAATTAATCGCATCCTTTGATTGAACTTTCTCTGCCCTAAAATTTTCGACGTTGGGATCCGGGTCGGTAACCGAGTAATCCGAAGCGGGTCCGGGTACGTAAGCTGGTGAGGCCCACTTCTGCCTCGGGATTGAGAATCGGAGTCGGGTGGTGCGGTGGAGGTGACATGAGGAGAGAGAAAATGGCGGGAAATGATGTGATTGGATTTGACGGTTATAGGAAGGGATGTAAGTGCGCGTGAGAGTTGGGTAAAGGAGAGAGATTCCCGCCATTGGTGGTTGCAGATAACTCTGCGTAACAAGACTATCAGTCTATCAGTGATGAACAATGTATGAATTATTGAGGTCATATTAATTCGTTTGGTAGTAAGTAAAACATTTTCGACCTAAAATGATTTTTATGGAAAATAATTTATCATGCAAAACACAATTTCAAAATTAATTTTCCCTTTCTTTTGATGGAAAAATGATTTTTCATCATTGTGAGAGTAATTTTATCTCAAAAAAAAATGATTTTACACTCTTTTGCCAGCTAAAAAATGTAAAACTGAAAATACAGGAAAATTGTTTTTCTAGAAAACGTTTTACACGCTATCAAATGGAGATGGAGCCTAAGTGACAATTTTGTAATATCAAATTACTAATAAAGCTTAGATGGTGTACACTACACTAGTGAATAGAAGATAGAACATGGTGTGTGTATGTACATGAATTTTAAACCAAATAACCATATGTATATCTCTATTTTTTTTTTTATTCGGTAATCTACCGGCTTAAACAGGTTCAACCCTAGGGGGTAAGAAGGGGATCCTAATACATAAGTAAACTTCCAAAGCTTGAAAACTGGAGATTTACACCAAAAGACAAATATCCACACAAATACTCCAAATATTGGGATGATGAGAGTAGAACTTAGGCTCCATCTCCATTTGATAGCGTGTACACTACATAAGGTCGGGAGGTGGGAGCTCCAACTATCGGGCTCCCACATGATTCTCATATACATCTCTAGTTGAAAAAGTGAATAAATTCAAAATCTAAAATGAAGAAAGAGAAACAAAATATGCAAGAGAATTCTAGAGAGAGAAAAAAGAAAAACCATAACCCTTGTCCAATTCTCCATTCGGAATTTTCGAATCCCCCCCCCCCCCCGGTTGCAAGCTCCTCGCTCCCATGGGGAATCCAAACAAGGCATCATTATCTGACAAAATCTTTTGCTATTCCAAATCCCCCTCTCCTAATTCTAACCCCCATAGCCTTGGTTCGCGTTTTTCCGAAATAATTTCCTCTCCTTGCACTTACCATTTTCGGACTATTAATAAGAAACAAAGCATTAAAGACAAATTACTTAAGGTAGTGTTTGGAAACTTGTATTTCATTTCAAATAATGGAATTGAAATATGGGATTTTGAAGTTTGTATTTCAATTCCTAATCACTGTTTTCTAAAGGGGGTTTGATAGGCTAGAGAAATAGAGGTTTAATGGAGGAGAGAGAAAAAGTGTGGGTTTACTAAAGGAAAGAGAAATAAATATTAGAAAGAGAATGAGTGAAGTTGGGATATAGATACTCATGGAGTTGGGATATAGATACTCATGGAGTTGGGATATACATGAGGAGAGAATTTCAAATGACAAGGTAATAACTTGAATTTTAAATTCTACTAATATAGGCTTTTGATAAGAATTTGGACAAATTCCAAAATTTCAAATTTCATGCCATCCAAACAATATATTTCATCCAAATCCAGAATTTGAAATGAAATCTTGCTATCCAAACATAGCATAAAGGTAATTATGACATCTAATGGTGAAGAGAGTGATCCGAGTTGTTCTTGAGAGTTGAGATCCAATGAAATAGTAATAATTACTTAGATTTTTTTAAGGCTAATTACTTGTTAGTAATTAACAAGCAACCTTTGCTGGCCAATCAGAGCAAAAGATGGCATTCTTCTCATCTCTACTGCATCCATATCTTCTGCTTAGGGAAGTATCTTCTCCCCAATTTTTTTCAATCGATTTTAGTTTTTATTAAGTGGTTACTTGTTTGTGATAAATTTTCTGAATTCTGTTATATTCTCTTAGTGGGTAATTGTATTTGGGGTTTTCTTTTCATCATATGGGCTTTCTTTATCTCTCTCCTCAATTTCGCGTCAGTTCCTTCGCATGGTCACCAAGGCCCTTCAACTTCCTCCCTTAATGTGGTCGTTCTCCTTTGCTACTACCTTCTCTCCATAAGTACTCTCTATATAAATAGCCCTCTCTTCAGTTACTCACTCCTCACTCACTTCACAATCTTACAGTCACCTACTTGTCTTCGCTCAACCCCTCTTGTGTTCTTTTCCATCCTCATGTCTGATATCCCACCCTCTCCCAACTACATAAATAAATGTCCTCAAGTCCGATAGCTCTCATGATCCCATTTCCCCTTACCCGACCTTTCCCAATTCAACTACCACTATGGATAACAGTGCTAGTCCGTCAAATTCCCCAACCACCCCTAGCTCTCCAAACATGGTTGGTCATGGTAATTGTCCATCTCCTACTCCCACTGAATATAGGAACCTAAGTCCTACTCTCTCAAACATTCCAACTCCCCCGGTGTCAATGTAGTTGCTCCAGCCCTCGAGGATTTCGAAGTAGCCCTCTATAAGTCGTCTTGTCTCCTTAGTTAGCTGTGGAGGGAACCAATTCCCACAGTTGTCGTCCATCAATAGGGTCTGTAAAGACTGGAACTTTATCCATGGTGAGTTCTCTATTAGCCATATCTCTAATGGTTGGTTCTTAATCAAAATCACTGACCCCCTCGACAAGTATGAAGTGTGGGAGAAGAGACATTGGTTAGTCCAAGGTCTCAACTTCATGCTTATCCCTTAGATATCCTTCTTTAAACCATTCTTCACTAACATTACACATGTTCATCAATGGGTTAAAATCCCTTTCCTTCCAAACGAATATTGGTCTTGGCCTCACTTAGCCACCCTTACTCAAATCATAGGTCACCTTATCAAGCTTGACAAATTCACTCTCCAAAATAATGAAAAGGCCATATTTGCCAGAGTTTGTTTAAACATCAACATCACCAGACCGATTCCTAGGTCCACCACTATGACTGCCGACTATGAATCCTCTTAATTTCTCCTTTCTTATGAAGGTGTCCACGAGGTTTGTCCTCTTTGTGGATGTAAAGATCACATGCTCTCCCAATGCCCTAAGAACCGGCTCCCTGTTTGGAGCTTGTTGTTCAAGCTTGAGGCTAGCAACCTCCAGCCCCCTCCCTCGCTTGCTAACGAGCCTAGTTACTAGTTCTTTGTGAAGCAGCAATGCCGTAGTAAGCCCAAATTTGCTTACCGCACCACCTTCAAAGGTAGGCGTATCCCGACTTCAACCTCCAACCCTCCTCAAGAGAACACTAGCCTCACTTGTAATGAGATTCTTCTTAATCAATCCTCTCCTTCTCACCTTATGGATAATATCTCCACCTCCAATACTTTCGCTACTTTGAACGAATTTCAAATCAACAACGATGATAGTGTACAACTTAATCTACCTATTATGAGTCCTATTCATGATAATGAGATGATTAAATTTAATATGGACCCTTCGAAACATGACATTGATGAAGCCTTCCTTCAAGCTCTAGGTATTATCCACCACAATCCCCACCTTCAGTTTAATGCAGATATGACAAAAATTATGTCTAATCCGTTGAGCCCCACCCACTCCAACTCTGGTGATGGTAAAGAAAGAGGCTCCCTCTACTCCTAACTAGTTCATAATTGGTGTTCTTGTAATGAATTTTTTTGTTATACTTATGAGACCCTTCCCATTAGTTATCTTCTTCTTGTATGGTTATTTTATTTTCCTGTCTTTTTCTTCTTTTTGAGTTTTCTTATGTTATGAGTTAGGGTCTCATTTTTTTTTTGCTTCAGTTTCCATGATTGTAATGATTAATCTTAGGGGAAAGAATGTTTTATTTTGATCAGTTTCCATGAATATTTCCATGTTTTGTTTTGTTTATGCATGGTCCCATTAATGTTTAATTTTTGAATCGTGACATTTTAAATGAACTCCCCCAATTTTTAATTGTGACATTTTAAATGAACCGTCGTAATAGGCCACTGGGTTTTATTTCTCTTCTTCCTGCCTTTGGTCTTTTGTCCTTGTTGTTAATTGTCCCTCTCCAGCTCCTTTTCTTCAAATGTTCTTGGATCTACGTGTGTCCCTCAACTCACCCATTTCTTTCTTAGTTGTTTCAGGTTGACTACGGACTTGGGCCTCGGTCAAAACCGGTCACAACCCTATAATTGGTGTCTTAACATTACAAAATGAAGGATTTTTGGGCCCTTTAATTTTAATCAAAGGCCTTATCTTCGTTGTGGGCTGAAACCTATTATGTGGTTTCAACTGGACCATGCTTTTAAATCCTTAATGACCCAATTGCTTAGACGCTTGCTTTTCACAAGGGTGTTTTTATGCCCCCTAACGAATTTTTTCATCTTGTGCAGGTCTTCATTATTTTGGGCTGATTGCCCGCAAAACTAAATTTAACTTAGGTTCTTTATGGACCTACAATTTTACCTTCTTCCCAGTACCCCAAATGCGGGTTCCCGAACATCCTGCTCATAAGTATGTTTGTAAATGAAGATCCTAAGTTGGACCATCCAAGGGGGGAAAAAGCCATATGTCATAAGCGAATTAATCTACCTAAAGAATAAGTACAACCCATGCATCATCTCATTTTAAGAACGCGCATTAATAACGCCAATAGTGTTCGAATCCTAAAATCACTTAAATTCCAAAATAAAGTATCATAGATCCTATTAATTAATGTGGTGGCATTTGGATTTGTTGGAGCAATGCTAGCATTAAAGTAAATAATCACTTCTTACAACATGGATTGGCTCACTTAGATTAGTTAGATATCACTTACAAATCAACCAACAAAGATTACTCTATTATGGGTGCATACTGCCCATTGCTGAAAGTTGATAAAGATGGCTTTTGGTCATTGTTAAACAATTACATTGCAAATTTATCTCTTCCTTGGATATTGGTGGCTAATTTCAATGAAATGCTCATTCCAAACGACAAACTATGAGGCATAATGCTAACGACCACTCAAGGTGCGTTCTATTCAACTTATTGGACCTGAACTTATTGGAACTTATCTGAACTGAACTTATTGAACCTGAACTGAACTTATTGGAACTTATTAAACCTGATTGGACCTGATTGACCTGATTCAACTTATTGGACCTGATTGAACCTGATTGGAACTTATTGGACCTGATTGAACTTGATTGACCTTATTGGACCTTATTGGAACTTATTGACCCTGATTGAAACTTATTAGACCTTATTGGACCTGATTGAAACTTATTAGACCTTATTGAACCATTGAAACTTATTTGACCTTATTAGACAAAAACATTGACCATGAATAACATAAATATTACCACTAACGTAAATACTACCCCTCAAAATTTTTTATAGAATAATAATTATTATAATTCGTCCTTTAAAAAATAATGATTATTAATTATCTCTTATGATAATTATTTAACAAAAAATTACTATTTATATATTTGCCTATACATAACTTTCATCACTAATATATCTAATAGTGTTGTTTAATTTTATAAATACTAGTAGAAAATCAAAAAATTAATTTTATAAAAACTAGTAGTTACTAACTAAGATGAGCAAAAGCAGTGAACTATCATTGTAAAGGCTTGATTATGGGCCTGATTCTCCTTTTCCTAATCAATGAAAATAAGCTGAACATTTATTGCTAACAACAACTCCTTCATTATTTCTTCAGCTTTCTTCACCTTTCATTTATTTGAATGTTACTAGAAGAAAGAGAAAAAAATGTTCAAAGTGACAGTAGCTTCAACACCTCTGATTTCTTCTCAATTACTTCTCCTTTCTCTCCTTTCTTCCTTCTGTTTTTTCTTTTTTTGTTCAAAACTGCATAACACGACTTAATTATCTCTTATGTATTTTTATTTTTCAAGGGCGTCGTTTCTAAGACATAAGAACTACTTGCATTTAAATGTATTTTATTTTCAAGGACGACATTTCATGCTTTTAATATGTATTTTTATTTTCATGGGTGCTATGACGATGCTTATCTATGCTTACTTTATGTTCAAGAAATACTAGTTGCTTATCTCCATCTTCTTTTTATGTTTGGCTTGTAGAATGGACGAGATGTTGGTTGAGAATTGTATGATGTACAATGATTATAATATTATTCAATAGCAATATGAATAATCAAATAATAGACAATAATACAAGTATAATACTATACATTGTGGTACTTTAATAAAAAATCTAATAATAACATAATCAGCTAATAGTAATATGAATAATAAATAATAGACATAATACAAATAAATAATAAAATAATAGACATAATACAAATAAATAATAAATAATAGACACTAATACAAGTATAATACTATATAATCATTGTGGTACTTTAATTAAAATTCTAATAATAACATAATCCGCTAATAGTGATATGAAATTATGAATAACAAAATAGTGGACAATAATACAAATGTTTATTAAACATTGACTATTTGGACCTTATTGGACCTTATTAGACCTTATTGGACTTATTAGACCTGATTGGAACTTATTGCACCTGATTGAAACTTATTGCACCTGATTGGAACTTATTGGACCTTATTAGACCTTATTGGAACTTATTGCACTTATTAGACCTTATTGCAACTTATCTGAACTTATCTGAACTTATCTGAACTTATTGGACCTGAAACTTAATTTTTTAAGTTGAACAGAACGCACCCTCAGTTAATAAGACTTCCTTCCCTAATTGCTAATACAAATAGTATTGACATTTCCTGTCTCTTAGGGTGCGTTCTGTTCAACTTAAAAAATTAAGTTTCAGGTCCAATAAGTTCAGATAAGTTCAGATAAGTTGCAATAAGGTCTAATAAGGGCAATAAGTTCCAATAAGGTCTAATAAGGTCCAATAAGTTCCAATCAGGTGCAATAAGTTCCAATCAGGTCTAATAAGGTTCAATAAGTTCCAATCAGGTCTAATAAGGTCCAATAAGTTCCAATCAGGTCTAATAAGGTCCAAATAGT